>NW_025226494.1:32770-37035 GCF_018294505.1 Triticum aestivum | reverse complement strand
AGGTAGCTCTCGGTGCAGCCTCTCGTCCTGCGAGCATGGCTCTGGACAGGACGATGGACCAACCAAAGAAGCTAGCCAAGGTTCCATCACATGAAGATTTTCACAATACGAACGCTCACTAGGGTTAAGGGATAAATGACTACAAAGGATTCTAAATCATCAATCAAGAGATGATAACAGGAACTTAGCTTTCGTTCCGAGCTTCCTTCTCCTCTGTCGGGCCGTGCGTGCTGAGCGCGCTCGCAGCACTCGTTAGAGGAAGAGCCAATCAGGTGGCTTCTTCATCCCCAGCAGGGGCCGATATGCATTTCGCGTGGTTGGTGGACACTGGGGCATAGTGTCGAGCTTCTCTGGCCACCTCCCTTTTTCTCTTCTCCTTTTCGGTCAATCCAGCGGCTGCCAGTGTGCAGATCATGCCGACGCAGGCAGCCTTGCTGAAATACACTTGTCGGGGCATCAATCAATGGACTCGTACCAGCATTTCACTCAGGATTGCCCTAGCTAGGGCGAATTCTGGACCGAGCATCGTGTGTTAGTCGTCGACACCGACGTCGCCGGGGCTAAAGCGATTCGACTGCTAACGAAGGGAAGGGACGGGGAAGAGGAAGCTCACGCCCGCAGGTTCTATGTCTTTTCTCTGAGCAGCGCCCGAATGGTGGATGTGCCATGCGGGCCGCCGGATGCTCTCCTGCCACCAGTGGAGATCATCACTGCAGACGCGACCGCGGCGAGGCATTGAGACCAGCAACGTGGCACGGGAACGGCCCTGCTCTGCTTCTACATCTTTGCAGGCGCCACGGTCAATGGTGTCACCGAGGGCGTAGACGGTGATGACGATGACGCGCTGCTTACGTCTTCAGGTTCGCGCAAGCGCTCCCCCTACCTGGCGCACCAAAGATGTCGCGGGAAACCACAGCCACCTATGGCTCCAGGATGGCTCCTTGCTGGTTCGACAGGCGGGAGTCGCGTTGCACAAAGAGCAGAGTAACGTAGGGCGGCGCGGTAGAGATCACACGGGCAGTTTTACCCAGGTTCGGGCTGCCGTGAGGCGTAAAACCCTTCTCCTGCTTTGTTGGATTGATCGTGGAAAGGTGGGAGTAGTGCGCAATACACTTGCCTGACAGGGGTTGCCTTGGGGCAGCAACGACTACGCGCGTACGGAGGTGTGAGAGCTCTAACTTTCAAACCTTGCGAACCCTTTCTATGGTTGCCATGGGCCTCCTTTTATAGGTTAAGGGGTCACCACAGTGGCAATTTAGTCATTAGACACTGATATGATAGCAAATAGTGCTATCATACCTAACTCTGCAGGCTGATAGTGTGCATTTAATGCGTCGCTTAGTGTCACGACGTTGGTCGCCTGGCAAGGCCTGCCGGGCTATCTTGCCAGCTCCATGCCTGCTCGCTTGACATGTCATTGGACGGGTGTCATCTGTAGGTTTCCTTGGTAGGAAGTGGACGCCATATGGCAAATGGTTGCCACTTAATCATTCTGCAGCTTGCCACCGCACTGATCGATGATGTGGGTCATGGTGGAGTAGTCGGTGAGGTAATCTGATCTCCGTGAGTCCCGGTAGGCCCTGCCAGGATGCCTTGGCCATCTCCTTCTGGGGGTGACCTCGCCCCTTTCCGGGCTCGCCTGCCTAGAAAGGGAGGCTTCTCTCTAGATAATATATGGCTCCTCTGTTTTGGCTTTGGATCCTTCTGATCTGTTAGTTGGTTCTTCGAGTCTCTTGGTCTCTTGCTCTTACTGTTCTGATCTTGATTCATCCGCGCATGAGTCAGGGGAAAACATGTACCCCTGTATATTTTCCCCGACAACCGAAGATTGAAGAAACTTAAGTATCTTACCTCTGAATTGATGACCAAATGAAAAATCCAGTAGATGAGCAATAGAGTTGGGGTCTGTGAAGGGATCCATCAGAGAGGAAAGGCTTTATGTTGGTGGGATCTGGCCGAATCATGGCCGGAGCCATGGCCGCTGGGTGGGGAGAGGGAGGTGGGTGGGGGTGGGTGGAAGCCATCTAAAGGGGCAATCGTCCCAACTGCTACCATCATAGGCTTTTACCTCATGGGTCCTAAATGCCAGAATCCAAATCTGCCACTACCATGCAGCTTTTCTTATTAAGAATTACATCCAATTTGGTGTGCTAGCTGAAAATAATTTTGTGGGTGCTGGCGGGCGCTAAGAACTTGTGGGTTCTGTAATGAACAATGATCTCAACGATCCCGCGAGAGTGATGTTCTTTCCCTATGTTGTGATTGCTTATAATACTTATGTCTTAATTAAAGAAATGGCAGGCCGTTGGCCCAGCATGAAAGAAAATATGGGTCAAAGCCGAGTTGAAAAGGGCAACAATATCTAAATCCAACTTCTAAATGGTCCAAAAGCATGAGGATTAATTGTTCATTAGGTTTAGACAAAATCCAGATTGAACAGGGCAATGACTTCTAACTTCACCAAAGTTTTGGGCAGTCACAATCAAATGATCGGTCTGATCCAGAAAATCAAGATCACGGCACAAAAATTCTACTGCTCCATGATGACAAAAGTTGTTGTAAATAGAAACCGAGCACGTTCAGAAGCCCTTAGGTCCATCTGAAACTTCTTTTTATGTTGTTGAACACATCCATCCGTGATAAAATTCTTGTTGAAAAACTTAATCCTCGCGGACAATAGTAACCTGGCATTCAACATGAAGAATGTGACAAAGCTAGTCTTTGCAGGGTTGGATGCATATCCTTCCAACGTTATTGTCTTCAAACGAATGTCATGAGATTTGATAAAATCCTTGTGCTTCCTCAACCATCGATTGGTTATAGGTTTGTCTCCAAGTGCTAGTACCTAAACAGACATGAAGATTGAAAATAGTTAATGTCTAAAATAGAGTATGTCGAAGGAGCGACAGCTGAACGGTTAATTCTAGTACATTATATATGGGTTTTCAATGTGCGTGAAATCATCACATTCATATACAAATTCTCTAGACATGGAAAGCATCGCAGCAAGCCAATACTCGTGTTCAGATCAAGACACCACATACTGATATATAAGGTCTTGACAGAATTCCACACCCTTGATAGGCCATCCATGGACAAGCTCTTCATTCAGCATAGAACATAATATTAGCACCGAAAGTGTACTCCAATATGATATTTAACTTGTGCGCACAGATGAAAAATGTAGATTACAAAAGTGTACATGAATAATATATATAGTACCTAACTAAATGTGAAGCCAAACACCATCTTGAACGATTTAACTGGATCATCAATTGCACCCAAGGTCTCCAGTTTAGGTGCAGAGACCAGTGTTATTTGCGAAGGTGCATAATACCAATTGAGGAGCAACCTTTGAAGTGAAGGGGCATCTTCAATGATGAGCTCATGTCCTTCAAAACATATTCCAATGCTTACAAGGTGAGCCGACTTTATTTTGAGACAAGGGACAAGGATTCCATTGCCAAAAACAAGCACCAAGCGCTCTAGGGCAAGGCAGCTGGAGTGGATAATGTTGTCAGTGAGGCCTCCGACAAATCGACCAACATAAGCGCAAGTTTTTCCAGCTATGGGAGTTGAAGCATTTGTACCAGATTGTCTGCTAGATGGCACCGAGTTAAGGTGGCGGTGTGGAGAGAGGAGGAAAACCATGAGAAGTACATCGGTGGTGAGGGCACAGATACATTGATTGGTAGTAAGTTATTTTTGTAGTGATGGTAGAACTCAAGCTACTCAAGTTTTTTGAGTTGACGGGATGTCAGCCAGGTGCCCACCGTGCGGGGTATGTCCAGCAGGTAGCATGCCGGGATGCGAATGCGTTGAACGGAGCCCTGGTGGGAGGAGATGATGGCTCTAGGGAGTTCATAATCATCATTTAGATAGCTGATGATAGTCGAGATTAAGAGGCCCGGCGCGCCACTAAGTGCGCCACCGAGCTGCGAGGGCTTGTGTGTGGCGGCCATCCTTGGTGGGGAGAAGATCTCCCCAAGGATGGCATCCGGGAGATCGCTGATGCGGTCCGTCTGAGATTCTACATGTTCCTCAGATCTAGGGGGTTTGTGGCTGCTTCTGGCCGCGTTGTTGGGGCCAAGATCTACAACTGGCAGCACCGCTGGCCGGAGTCTCATCTGTGTACATACGAATCTGAAAAAATGGCAGAAACATACATGTCGGACATTCAAAATCAATTCTCAAGATCAGGAAGAAAAAAAGGCACAAACATATATGTAGGACATTCAAAATCAATTCTCAAGATCTGGCCATGA
>NW_025226494.1:25625-31755 GCF_018294505.1 Triticum aestivum | reverse complement strand
ATATATATATATATATATATATATATATATATATATATATATATATATATTTGTTTTTTGATGATTCATTCTGCCACTTTACTACTTAACCGAAGCATGGCACGGTCTAACGCACATGGTTCGAATAAAGAATCCATATGAGATATCGGTTGCCAGTTATTAACAATCTCCCATTTGTAAGAAGATTATATCAAACGTGTCTCAAATTTCATGAAAAAAATACAATATCACAGTCTACTAGTGTCCATATATGACACCACGATAAGTTTCATGAATTTCAACTAAGTTTTAGATTTACTGAATTTTAAAAATCAATATTCACAATGTTTTGAAATCTCTTTCGTGGGGAAACATGCACCCAGGGACACGCATAAGATTTTGCAATCCATTTTTGTGCACATGTAGCTCAACTTTGATTTTTGCACATTAAATCCCTAGGAAATCAATCAATATGTATAAAATGGTTCGAATGATCTCTGTTTTTTTCAAACTTTAACACAACACTCCATTCGTCACATGTACACTGAAGAAAAAGTTTGACATGCCTCAGAGTGGCGGTGGTGTTGCAGGATGTGTGTCTCTGTGTGGGGGGGGCAACAGTACACTACAAGTCGTGAGCCTCCGTGATGTGGGATTATTGATCATTGTGTGAGTCATATATACATGCCATACCAAAGTCGTGAATTGGTTACTTAAAGCATTACACAACCCTTTCAAACATACATGTTTGGGCCACATGCATGCACTGGTGGTCCTCACGGACACTCCCTCGTTCGGTTAGCAGGGACGTGCCCGTTCATTAGCCCGCAAAGGTTTTCAGTTTCCACCGACAACGAGAGGCATTTGATCGAAGGTGGATTCAGCTTGGCATGTGTGTTATGGTGTGGATCATGGTGAGATTCCATATCAAAATTCAGGCACGTGCGTACACATGAGTCCCTCCCACCGGCTCGAAGTGAGGGGGCTATGCATCGTGAACCTCTGTGTAGTGTGTTTCTGGTTTGTGAAGCATGTGCCACGCCAAAGTTGTGCATTGGGTATTCAAACATCACACAACACACGGGAACATGCATGCGGTGATTGTCCTATGACACTCGCTCGCGTGTGACTCTCTTTGTGGGTCCGCGAGGTCGTCGTCGATCAGTTGAACGTATAGCGAGAGAGAAGTTAATTTGACCAACAAGGATGGTTCTTTTTTTGTTTGTGTTATGTATATGCATGGTAGGAGTATGTAGTACATGTTAAAGATGGGGCAACATATGCAGGCGGTGGTTGCCCTAGAGGAACTCACTCACGTGCGGCGCTTCCATCCATGGGCCCGCGAGGTTGTCCTCCATCCCTTTGACCAAACGAGAGAGGGGTTAATGTGACCATCAAGGAATGACGATACTTTTTGGTTTGTGCTATATAGTATAAGTATATATATACCACGCATCGAATGGGGGCGTAGCACGTACCACGCATCATGAACCTCGCTCTCTGTGGGGACTTTTCGGTTTCAGAGGTATATGTATATATATATATATATGTGTGTGTGTGTGTGTGTGTGTGTGTGTGTGTGTGTGTGTTTGTGTGTCTGTGTGTGTATGGTGCCACATCAAAGTTGTGCATTGCATATTCAAACATCAGACAAACACCTCTTTGGGCCACATGTAGACGGTGGTATGTAGTCCTATATAGGATGCTCACTCGCGTGCGATGTACGCTTCATTCCTGTTGGCCCGCGAGGTCGCCATCCATCACTTTGACCCAACAAGAGAGAGGCACATTTGACGAACAAGGAGGATTAATTCTTTTAAGGTTTTATAAGGGTAGGAGTATATAGTACGTGTTGAAGGGGGGATGGGACCAACATATATAGGTGTCACATGAACCTCACTTTGTGTGGGGACTTTACGGTTTTGAGGAAAATGCCATATCAAGGTTTTGCATTAGGTATTCAAAACATAACAACCACACACCTCTCCATATATGTTTTGGCACACATGTGAGCGATGGTGGTTGTCCTCTGGCATTCCCTCACGTGGTTATCGGCGATGCTTCCATCTGTCGGCCCACTTGGTCCATCACTTTCGCCGACAGTGAGAGAGGTTAATTATTTTTCCTTAGGAGGGGATTAATTTTTTGTTTGTCTCATGAGATAGGTCGTGATGTGAGATAACATATATAATAGCGCATGTGTACACATGAATCCATCCCGCTGGATCGAAGGGGGGCGAGCACATGACACATCATGAACCTCTTGCTCTGTGTGGGGACCTGTGCGATTTTGAACGCATGCACCACATCAGTGTTGTGCATTGGGTATTCAACACATATGCATTCATCAGGCACCTCCATAAATATGTTTGGGACACATGCATGCAATGGTTGTCTTTGTACACTCTCACTCGCTTGGTTATGGGAGGCAAGCCTATATATATTTGTGGGCCCGCATGGACATCCATCATTTCGACTAATGACGAGAAAGGTTACCAGGGTGGATTCTTCTTCTTCGGTCTGTGTTACTGTATACTAGGTCGATGATTCCAGTCCTAATTAAGTTTGAGCGCATGCATGCTACGCGTCGTGAACCCTCGCTTAGTGTGGGGATTTTACGGTTCGAAAGCATGGTGCCACATCAAATTTGCGCATTGCCTATTCAGACACCACACACACCACTTTCATATACATAATTGTGCCACATGCACAGAGTGGGTTTTGTATTTAGATAGTACTCCCTCGCGAGGTTATCGGTGACAAGCTAGCCCATTTTGCGGGGCCATGTGGACGTCCATCATTTTGCCCAACAACGAGCAAGAGAGGTTATAGGATCAAGTTGGATTCTGTTTGGTCTGTGTTATAGTACATCTTGGTGAGATGCCCTCTCCCCCGACACGTGTGTGCGGGGGGCTACTTCTCACTACCTGCAACCTCTGTGGGGTCGGGGAAGTCTGTTTAATTTGTGGGGCACCCATGCCACATCAAAGTTGTGAATGGTAGTCAAATATCACACCACACCCTTTTCATACATATAGTATAGTGCCACCCGTAGGTGGTTCGTATGTGGTCTCACCCATCTCCCGCAACAAGCACACATTTGTGGGTCTGACGGCATTCTAGGAACCAGGGTACTCAGACTTGCCTGCATGCAGCCCAAGGCGTGGCTCCTTTGACGGCCTGGTATGGCCCACCTCTAAGACCATCAAGACAAGACCCTCGCGAGGGGCCAAGCCTCGTGAGGCGGACGACACCAAGACCTCCCGAGGGGGCAACCTCCCCATGCAGCCTCCCGAGGAGCGAAGACTTCTATGCAGGTACCCAGTCTCATGAGCCTATCATGACGCAAGCCATGATGACCAAGGCCAGACGGGCGCCAGCGGGCGTAGAGGAGGCAGTTTCCTCTTTGGTGCTAAGGAAGCAAGGACATGTGCGGGTTCCCGAGGAATCAGGCAAAGGTTTCCATTTCGGTTCAACGAGACCAGGACAGCCAGGACGGCAGGACGGATGTCATCGCCGAGCCCACCGCTGCGTCACGACCAGAGGCTTTTTAGGCGAAGGACACCTTTCGTCTGGATAATATGTACTACTTGTCCCCTTTCAAATTGGCCATTGTGGGATCCCTTCCCGCCTACGATTTGGGAAGAGGACCGAGGCCCCTATAAGTATAGGCTAGCCACCACCATAGCGGGGGGCGGATTCTCACCCTGGAGCCCTCGCGAGCTTGTTCATCCTCTGTACTAGTTCATCATCAGCCCCTCATGAGGCCAATCCACCACAAAGCAGGAGTAGGGTTTCATACCGCAAGGTGGCCCGAACCTGAGTAAACTGCCGTGTTCATCTTCTTCCTCGCCTTCGCGCGAATCCGGCAAGGCTAGTCTATAGGGCATTGAGCTGGCAAGCTTGAGAGGACAAGTTCTTCACACAAGCCCCAAAGTGCGAACCTTCTTTAGTCTGCGGAGCCCTGAATCCAACATTTGGCGCGCCAGGTAGGGGTGTGTTGAAGTCCTTCCATTTCCGCCTCGCTCCCGCTCATCGCTCCCATGGTCGACGCACGTCGTGTCCGTACTGAGCGTCGGCCCGCTCGCGTTGCCTAGACGATGCCCATGGGAAATGGTGCTCCTCGACGCTTTTCTTCCCCTGTATCCAACACCGCCACTGACCCTGCTTCCCACGAGCAGCGGGACTCGTTGCTGCCACCCTCCGTGCGGCGCAATGGCCACACCGCCACTTTGTCGCCTACTCCAGCCGCGGCGTCATCCTCTCATGGTCGTCGGGGGCTGGCGAACACACAGGCTGCGCTAGTCATGGCACGCGAACTCCTGCGCTACCGTCCTGCCAATGACCTCTACGACCACTAGCTTCGCCGCATCAATGAGCTTGTTAACGCCGTCGGGGACGCCCCGGTGCCATCCCGTTCACTCCTTTCCCCGCCATCCCAGGCAGGTGGCGTGGCCCATGGCGCGCCTCTGCCACCTCCTCGGTGCGAGGCCGGCCAGGAACCCAGGCGTGATGCACCCCCGCGCGACCCACGGCGCGGAGCACCGTCCGGGGATGAAGCAAGCTGCTAGGTGGTGCACCGACTGCAAGCCAGGGCCCACGGGCTCCCAGCGCCCTAGCATAAGCACCAAGGCCTCACGCTGCCAGAGCACGTGATGCACGGGCGTCAGGACCGT
Organism: Triticum aestivum; assembly: GCF_018294505.1. Lineage (NCBI taxonomy): Eukaryota > Viridiplantae > Streptophyta > Magnoliopsida > Poales > Poaceae > Triticum > Triticum aestivum. The sequence continues at coordinate 27,100 of NW_025226494.1, read as the reverse complement.
GCTCCCCCCGCGCACGCTGCACCTATAAGCGTGGCGGGTTGTTGCGCCTTCACTCTGGAGCTGCGTCGTGTCGTATGGCAGGGCAATTTCAAGCTGGATCTGCCTCCACGCTACGACGGCACACCCGACCCTGCTGAGTTCCTCTAGCTCTACGTGCTGAGCATCGAAGTGGCAAGTGGCGATGAGAAGGTCATGGAGAACTGGTTTCCCATGGCCCTCAAGGATGGTGTGCGCTCTTGGCTCATGAACCTCCCGGAGCGGTCGATTTCTTCCTGGGCGAGCTTCGCGAGAGCTTCATCGCCAATTTCCAGGGCACCCGACACCCCCCTCCCACAGTGGCCGACCTATGGTGCGTGAAGCAGCAGCCTGGCGAAACTCTGCACAAATACATCCAGCGCTTCATGAGCGTCCGCCTCAAGATCCCAAAGGCGTCGGAAGAGGCCATCATCTTGACATTCAATGGTGGCGTCCGAGATGTCAAGATGAAGGAGGAGCTCGCCATCCATGAGGACTTGTGTTCGGCCCTGGAGATGTTCAATCTGGCGACCAAGTGCATGAGGGCCGAGGAGGGCCACCTCTCTCTCCTTGAGTTGCCCGAGGCCGATCCTGAAGACAAGAAAGCCAAGGCCAAGGAGGCAAAGCGCAAGGGCCCCGTTGTGCTCGCGGCCGAGCCTGAGATGAAGCACGGCCGTGTCTGCGGCGATCCCCTAAGAGGCAGCCGCCCGTTCTGCATCTTCCACAACGTCCACAGCCATAAGACCAATGACTGCAAGGAACTCAAGGCGCTCCACGATGGGCGCCTCAGCCGTCGCCCTGAGTGCGGTGACCGTGGCTATGGTTGTGGAGGAGGTCGCGGCGGAGGCCGCTGGGACAACCGCGACCCCCGTCAAGACTGGCGTTTTCATCCTCATGAGGACCACTGACAGGAACGGCCTTGCGATGGTCCTTCGCGAGACCAGCCTCGTGAGGGCCGCCCTCAGGGCAATAATGTCGGCCTCCCTCCGCTGCCTCTGCCGCCAAGGAGAAACAAAGACAACTGGCAAGACGATGGGGTTGGGGGCTTCCAAGAGCCTCACGCGATCGCCTGCATCCTGGGTGGCGCTCAGGCTCCTGCCTCTCATCACATCTTCAAGCAGTTCGCTCATGAGGTGAACGCAGCTCTCTCTAATCTTGAGGCATCGCGTCCCCTCAGGTGGTCCAAGCACGCCATCACCTTTGACTCCATGGACCAGATCAAGTGCTCAGCCACCACTAGTGCACTCCCGATGCTCTGCACGCCGACCATCAGCAACGTCCTTGTCACCAAGACCCTCATTAATGGTGATGCGGGGATCAACGTTCTCTCTGTCAAGACATTTGAAATGCTCCAAGTGCCCTACGACTAGCTTCTGCCCACCAAGCCTTTCTCTGGAGTCACCGATGGCTCCACCGTTCCCCTGGGGCAAGTGCTCCTCCCAGTTACCTTTGGTAAGCGC
>NW_025226494.1:20475-25615 GCF_018294505.1 Triticum aestivum | reverse complement strand
AGGTAGCTCTCGGTGCAGCCTCTCGTCCTGCGAGCATGGCTCTGGACAGGACGATGGACCAACCAAAGAAGCTAGCCAAGGTTCCATCACATGAAGATTTTCACAATACGAACGCTCACTAGGGTTAAGGGATAAATGACTACAAAGGATTCTAAATCATCAATCAAGAGATGATAACAGGAACTTAGCTTTCGTTCCGAGCTTCCTTCTCCTCTGTCGGGCCGTGCGTGCTGAGCGCGCTCGCAGCACTCGTTAGAGGAAGAGCCAATCAGGTGGCTTCTTCATCCCCAGCAGGGGCCGATATGCATTTCGCGTGGTTGGTGGACACTGGGGCATAGTGTCGAGCTTCTCTGGCCACCTCCCTTTTTCTCTTCTCCTTTTCGGTCAATCCAGCGGCTGCCAGTGTGCAGATCATGCCGACGCAGGCAGCCTTGCTGAAATACACTTGTCGGGGCATCAATCAATGGACTCGTACCAGCATTTCACTCAGGATTGCCCTAGCTAGGGCGAATTCTGGACCGAGCATCGTGTGTTAGTCGTCGACACCGACGTCGCCGGGGCTAAAGCGATTCGACTGCTAACGAAGGGAAGGGACGGGGAAGAGGAAGCTCACGCCCGCAGGTTCTATGTCTTTTCTCTGAGCAGCGCCCGAATGGTGGATGTGCCATGCGGGCCGCCGGATGCTCTCCTGCCACCAGTGGAGATCATCACTGCAGACGCGACCGCGGCGAGGCATTGAGACCAGCAACGTGGCACGGGAACGGCCCTGCTCTGCTTCTACATCTTTGCAGGCGCCACGGTCAATGGTGTCACCGAGGGCGTAGACGGTGATGACGATGACGCGCTGCTTACGTCTTCAGGTTCGCGCAAGCGCTCCCCCTACCTGGCGCACCAAAGATGTCGCGGGAAACCACAGCCACCTATGGCTCCAGGATGGCTCCTTGCTGGTTCGACAGGCGGGAGTCGCGTTGCACAAAGAGCAGAGTAACGTAGGGCGGCGCGGTAGAGATCACACGGGCAGTTTTACCCAGGTTCGGGCTGCCGTGAGGCGTAAAACCCTTCTCCTGCTTTGTTGGATTGATCGTGGAAAGGTGGGAGTAGTGCGCAATACACTTGCCTGACAGGGGTTGCCTTGGGGCAGCAACGACTACGCGCGTACGGAGGTGTGAGAGCTCTAACTTTCAAACCTTGCGAACCCTTTCTATGGTTGCCATGGGCCTCCTTTTATAGGTTAAGGGGTCACCACAGTGGCAATTTAGTCATTAGACACTGATATGATAGCAAATAGTGCTATCATACCTAACTCTGCAGGCTGATAGTGTGCATTTAATGCGTCGCTTAGTGTCACGACGTTGGTCGCCTGGCAAGGCCTGCCGGGCTATCTTGCCAGCTCCATGCCTGCTCGCTTGACATGTCATTGGACGGGTGTCATCTGTAGGTTTCCTTGGTAGGAAGTGGACGCCATATGGCAAATGGTTGCCACTTAATCATTCTGCAGCTTGCCACCGCACTGATCGATGATGTGGGTCATGGTGGAGTAGTCGGTGAGGTAATCTGATCTCCGTGAGTCCCGGTAGGCCCTGCCAGGATGCCTTGGCCATCTCCTTCTGGGGGTGACCTCGCCCCTTTCCGGGCTCGCCTGCCTAGAAAGGGAGGCTTCTCTCTAGATAATATATGGCTCCTCTGTTTTGGCTTTGGATCCTTCTGATCTGTTAGTTGGTTCTTCGAGTCTCTTGGTCTCTTGCTCTTACTGTTCTGATCTTGATTCATCCGCGCATGAGTCAGGGGAAAACATGTACCCCTGTATATTTTCCCCGACAACCGAAGATTGAAGAAACTTAAGTATCTTACCTCTGAATTGATGACCAAATGAAAAATCCAGTAGATGAGCAATAGAGTTGGGGTCTGTGAAGGGATCCATCAGAGAGGAAAGGCTTTATGTTGGTGGGATCTGGCCGAATCATGGCCGGAGCCATGGCCGCTGGGTGGGGAGAGGGAGGTGGGTGGGGGTGGGTGGAAGCCATCTAAAGGGGCAATCGTCCCAACTGCTACCATCATAGGCTTTTACCTCATGGGTCCTAAATGCCAGAATCCAAATCTGCCACTACCATGCAGCTTTTCTTATTAAGAATTACATCCAATTTGGTGTGCTAGCTGAAAATAATTTTGTGGGTGCTGGCGGGCGCTAAGAACTTGTGGGTTCTGTAATGAACAATGATCTCAACGATCCCGCGAGAGTGATGTTCTTTCCCTATGTTGTGATTGCTTATAATACTTATGTCTTAATTAAAGAAATGGCAGGCCGTTGGCCCAGCATGAAAGAAAATATGGGTCAAAGCCGAGTTGAAAAGGGCAACAATATCTAAATCCAACTTCTAAATGGTCCAAAAGCATGAGGATTAATTGTTCATTAGGTTTAGACAAAATCCAGATTGAACAGGGCAATGACTTCTAACTTCACCAAAGTTTTGGGCAGTCACAATCAAATGATCGGTCTGATCCAGAAAATCAAGATCACGGCACAAAAATTCTACTGCTCCATGATGACAAAAGTTGTTGTAAATAGAAACCGAGCACGTTCAGAAGCCCTTAGGTCCATCTGAAACTTCTTTTTATGTTGTTGAACACATCCATCCGTGATAAAATTCTTGTTGAAAAACTTAATCCTCGCGGACAATAGTAACCTGGCATTCAACATGAAGAATGTGACAAAGCTAGTCTTTGCAGGGTTGGATGCATATCCTTCCAACGTTATTGTCTTCAAACGAATGTCATGAGATTTGATAAAATCCTTGTGCTTCCTCAACCATCGATTGGTTATAGGTTTGTCTCCAAGTGCTAGTACCTAAACAGACATGAAGATTGAAAATAGTTAATGTCTAAAATAGAGTATGTCGAAGGAGCGACAGCTGAACGGTTAATTCTAGTACATTATATATGGGTTTTCAATGTGCGTGAAATCATCACATTCATATACAAATTCTCTAGACATGGAAAGCATCGCAGCAAGCCAATACTCGTGTTCAGATCAAGACACCACATACTGATATATAAGGTCTTGACAGAATTCCACACCCTTGATAGGCCATCCATGGACAAGCTCTTCATTCAGCATAGAACATAATATTAGCACCGAAAGTGTACTCCAATATGATATTTAACTTGTGCGCACAGATGAAAAATGTAGATTACAAAAGTGTACATGAATAATATATATAGTACCTAACTAAATGTGAAGCCAAACACCATCTTGAACGATTTAACTGGATCATCAATTGCACCCAAGGTCTCCAGTTTAGGTGCAGAGACCAGTGTTATTTGCGAAGGTGCATAATACCAATTGAGGAGCAACCTTTGAAGTGAAGGGGCATCTTCAATGATGAGCTCATGTCCTTCAAAACATATTCCAATGCTTACAAGGTGAGCCGACTTTATTTTGAGACAAGGGACAAGGATTCCATTGCCAAAAACAAGCACCAAGCGCTCTAGGGCAAGGCAGCTGGAGTGGATAATGTTGTCAGTGAGGCCTCCGACAAATCGACCAACATAAGCGCAAGTTTTTCCAGCTATGGGAGTTGAAGCATTTGTACCAGATTGTCTGCTAGATGGCACCGAGTTAAGGTGGCGGTGTGGAGAGAGGAGGAAAACCATGAGAAGTACATCGGTGGTGAGGGCACAGATACATTGATTGGTAGTAAGTTATTTTTGTAGTGATGGTAGAACTCAAGCTACTCAAGTTTTTTGAGTTGACGGGATGTCAGCCAGGTGCCCACCGTGCGGGGTATGTCCAGCAGGTAGCATGCCGGGATGCGAATGCGTTGAACGGAGCCCTGGTGGGAGGAGATGATGGCTCTAGGGAGTTCATAATCATCATTTAGATAGCTGACGATAGTCGAGATTAAGAGGCCCGGCGCGCCACTAAGTGCGCCACCGAGCTGCGAGGGCTTGTGTGTGGCGGCCATCCTTGGTGGGGAGAAGATCTCCCCAAGGATGGCATCCGGGAGATCGCTGATGCGGTCCGTCTGAGATTCTACATGTTCCTCAGATCTAGGGGGTTTGTGGCTGCTTCTGGCTGCGTTGTTGGGGCCAAGATCTACAACTGGCAGCACCGCTGGCCGGAGTCTCATCTGTGTACATACGAATCTGAAAAAATGGCAGAAACATACATGTCGGACATTCAAAATCAATTCTCAAGATCAGGAAGAAAAAAAGGCACAAACATATATGTAGGACATTCAAAATCAATTCTCAAGATCTGGCCATGAATTATTAGTAAGCACGCTAACCCTAGTCAGATTATTAGCAAAACTTATTTGTACAAAACAAACAATTAATCACTAACCCTATACGGATACCATTCAAACAATCAATACACTACATGCATCTAACGGATCTTAATTACTCCAATTTCATGGACTGAGAGAACATAACCATAGGATTTGTATTCCAAAAGAATTAGATGGGGTGGGGAGTAACCAGAGAAAACACATGTTATGTTCGTCGCACAAATTGGTATAAATGACTACTGGTTTTTCGTAGGAGTCGCAGTCGTTGCTGTTGACCTCCAGCTCCGGATGTGGGGGCACGACGGCGTCGAGAAAGTCAAGGTTGTGCTGCTGCCCGCGCGAGATCTCGTCGGCAGTGATGCCAACCTCTATGCCCAGCTTCACGCGTTGTGCGAGTGCTTCACCAGCCCTGCCGTTGCCACTCCCTCCGATGATGCGCTTCGACGACATCATCATACACTCCAGAGTCCATACATTGGTGACCACTGTGGACTGGGGGTGCGGCCACCTATTATGGCCGACGGCTCAGGCGCGCCATTAATATGGACCAATGGGAGCGAAGCGGGCGGCGGTCAAAGGCTATCTCGCCTCCCGGTGAGCCTGCACGGCAGACTTCTGGCATTCCTACCATCATTTCACATAGCTACTCGCACGCCTCCCGGTGACACTACATAGCGAAAACGCCTCCCATAAATTCACACACCTACACGCATGCCTCCCGGTCTTCCTGCGCAGCGGACTGCTCACATGCGTCCTGTCAACTCATGTCTGCTCACACGCCACACGGGTCTCATGCCGGCACATATATATATATATATATATATATATATATATATATATATATATATATATAT
>NW_025226494.1:0-18888 GCF_018294505.1 Triticum aestivum | reverse complement strand
TGTGTGTGTGTGTGTGTGTGTGTGTGTGTGTGTGTGTGTGTTTGTGTGTCTGTGTGTGTATGGTGCCACATCAAAGTTGTGCATTGCATATTCAAACATCAGACAAACACCTCTTTGGGCCACATGTAGACGGTGGTATGTAGTCCTATATAGGATGCTCACTCGCGTGCGATGTACGCTTCATTCCTGTTGGCCCGCGAGGTCGCCATCCATCACTTTGACCCAACAAGAGAGAGGCACATTTGACGAACAAGGAGGATTAATTCTTTTAAGGTTTTATAAGGGTAGGAGTATATAGTACGTGTTGAAGGGGGGATGGGACCAACATATATAGGTGTCACATGAACCTCACTTTGTGTGGGGACTTTACGGTTTTGAGGAAAATGCCATATCAAGGTTTTGCATTAGGTATTCAAAACATAACAACCACACACCTCTCCATATATGTTTTGGCACACATGTGAGCGATGGTGGTTGTCCTCTGGCATTCCCTCACGTGGTTATCGGCGATGCTTCCATCTGTCGGCCCACTTGGTCCATCACTTTCGCCGACAGTGAGAGAGGTTAATTATTTTTCCTTAGGAGGGGATTAATTTTTTGTTTGTCTCATGAGATAGGTCGTGATGTGAGATAACATATATAATAGCGCATGTGTACACATGAATCCATCCCGCTGGATCGAAGGGGGGCGAGCACATGACACATCATGAACCTCTTGCTCTGTGTGGGGACCTGTGCGATTTTGAACGCATGCACCACATCAGTGTTGTGCATTGGGTATTCAACACATATGCATTCATCAGGCACCTCCATAAATATGTTTGGGACACATGCATGCAATGGTTGTCTTTGTACACTCTCACTCGCTTGGTTATGGGAGGCAAGCCTATATATATTTGTGGGCCCGCATGGACATCCATCATTTCGACTAATGACGAGAAAGGTTACCAGGGTGGATTCTTCTTCTTCGGTCTGTGTTACTGTATACTAGGTCGATGATTCCAGTCCTAATTAAGTTTGAGCGCATGCATGCTACGCGTCGTGAACCCTCGCTTAGTGTGGGGATTTTACGGTTCGAAAGCATGGTGCCACATCAAATTTGCGCATTGCCTATTCAGACACCACACACACCACTTTCATATACATAATTGTGCCACATGCACAGAGTGGGTTTTGTATTTAGATAGTACTCCCTCGCGAGGTTATCGGTGACAAGCTAGCCCATTTTGCGGGGCCATGTGGACGTCCATCATTTTGCCCAACAACGAGCAAGAGAGGTTATAGGATCAAGTTGGATTCTGTTTGGTCTGTGTTATAGTACATCTTGGTGAGATGCCCTCTCCCCCGACACGTGTGTGCGGGGGGCTACTTCTCACTACCTGCAACCTCTGTGGGGTCGGGGAAGTCTGTTTAATTTGTGGGGCACCCATGCCACATCAAAGTTGTGAATGGTAGTCAAATATCACACCACACCCTTTTCATACATATAGTATAGTGCCACCCGTAGGTGGTTCGTATGTGGTCTCACCCATCTCCCGCAACAAGCACACATTTGTGGGTCTGACGGCATTCTAGGAACCAGGGTACTCAGACTTGCCTGCATGCAGCCCAAGGCGTGGCTCCTTTGACGGCCTGGTATGGCCCACCTCTAAGACCATCAAGACAAGACCCTCGCGAGGGGCCAAGCCTCGTGAGGCGGACGACACCAAGACCTCCCGAGGGGGCAACCTCCCCATGCAGCCTCCCGAGGAGCGAAGACTTCTATGCAGGTACCCAGTCTCATGAGCCTATCATGACGCAAGCCATGATGACCAAGGCCAGACGGGCGCCAGCGGGCGTAGAGGAGGCAGTTTCCTCTTTGGTGCTAAGGAAGCAAGGACATGTGCGGGTTCCCGAGGAATCAGGCAAAGGTTTCCATTTCGGTTCAACGAGACCAGGACAGCCAGGACGGCAGGACGGATGTCATCGCCGAGCCCACCGCTGCGTCACGACCAGAGGCTTTTTAGGCGAAGGACACCTTTCGTCTGGATAATATGTACTACTTGTCCCCTTTCAAATTGGCCATTGTGGGATCCCTTCCCGCCTACGATTTGGGAAGAGGACCGAGGCCCCTATAAGTATAGGCTAGCCACCACCATAGCGGGGGGCGGATTCTCACCCTGGAGCCCTCGCGAGCTTGTTCATCCTCTGTACTAGTTCATCATCAGCCCCTCATGAGGCCAATCCACCACAAAGCAGGAGTAGGGTTTCATACCGCAAGGTGGCCCGAACCTGAGTAAACTGCCGTGTTCATCTTCTTCCTCGCCTTCGCGCGAATCCGGCAAGGCTAGTCTATAGGGCATTGAGCTGGCAAGCTTGAGAGGACAAGTTCTTCACACAAGCCCCAAAGTGCGAACCTTCTTTAGTCTGCGGAGCCCTGAATCCAACATTTGGCGCGCCAGGTAGGGGTGTGTTGAAGTCCTTCCATTTCCGCCTCGCTCCCGCTCATCGCTCCCATGGTCGACGCACGTCGTGTCCGTACTGAGCGTCGGCCCGCTCGCGTTGCCTAGACGATGCCCATGGGAAATGGTGCTCCTCGACGCTTTTCTTCCCCTGTATCCAACACCGCCACTGACCCTGCTTCCCACGAGCAGCGGGACTCGTTGCTGCCACCCTCCGTGCGGCGCAATGGCCACACCGCCACTTTGTCGCCTACTCCAGCCGCGGCGTCATCCTCTCATGGTCGTCGGGGGCTGGCGAACACACAGGCTGCGCTAGTCATGGCACGCGAACTCCTGCGCTACCGTCCTGCCAATGACCTCTACGACCACTAGCTTCGCCGCATCAATGAGCTTGTTAACGCCGTCGGGGACGCCCCGGTGCCATCCCGTTCACTCCTTTCCCCGCCATCCCAGGCAGGTGGCGTGGCCCATGGCGCGCCTCTGCCACCTCCTCGGTGCGAGGCCGGCCAGGAACCCAGGCGTGATGCACCCCCGCGCGACCCACGGCGCGGAGCACCGTCCGGGGATGAAGCAAGCTGCTAGGTGGTGCACCGACTGCAAGCCAGGGCCCACGGGCTCCCAGCGCCCTAGCATAAGCACCAAGGCCTCACGCTGCCAGAGCACGTGATGCACGGGCGTCAGGACCGTGCTCCCCCCGCGCACGCTGCACCTATAAGCGTGGCGGGTTGTTGCGCCTTCACTCTGGAGCTGCGTCGTGTCGTATGGCAGGGCAATTTCAAGCTGGATCTGCCTCCACGCTACGACGGCACACCCGACCCTGCTGAGTTCCTCTAGCTCTACGTGCTGAGCATCGAAGTGGCAAGTGGCGATGAGAAGGTCATGGAGAACTGGTTTCCCATGGCCCTCAAGGATGGTGTGCGCTCTTGGCTCATGAACCTCCCGGAGCGGTCGATTTCTTCCTGGGCGAGCTTCGCGAGAGCTTCATCGCCAATTTCCAGGGCACCCGACACCCCCCTCCCACAGTGGCCGACCTATGGTGCGTGAAGCAGCAGCCTGGCGAAACTCTGCACAAATACATCCAGCGCTTCATGAGCGTCCGCCTCAAGATCCCAAAGGCGTCGGAAGAGGCCATCATCTTGACATTCAATGGTGGCGTCCGAGATGTCAAGATGAAGGAGGAGCTCGCCATCCATGAGGACTTGTGTTCGGCCCTGGAGATGTTCAATCTGGCGACCAAGTGCATGAGGGCCGAGGAGGGCCACCTCTCTCTCCTTGAGTTGCCCGAGGCCGATCCTGAAGACAAGAAAGCCAAGGCCAAGGAGGCAAAGCGCAAGGGCCCCGTTGTGCTCGCGGCCGAGCCTGAGATGAAGCACGGCCGTGTCTGCGGCGATCCCCTAAGAGGCAGCCGCCCGTTCTGCATCTTCCACAACGTCCACAGCCATAAGACCAATGACTGCAAGGAACTCAAGGCGCTCCACGATGGGCGCCTCAGCCGTCGCCCTGAGTGCGGTGACCGTGGCTATGGTTGTGGAGGAGGTCGCGGCGGAGGCCGCTGGGACAACCGCGACCCCCGTCAAGACTGGCGTTTTCATCCTCATGAGGACCACTGACAGGAACGGCCTTGCGATGGTCCTTCGCGAGACCAGCCTCGTGAGGGCCGCCCTCAGGGCAATAATGTCGGCCTCCCTCCGCTGCCTCTGCCGCCAAGGAGAAACAAAGACAACTGGCAAGACGATGGGGTTGGGGGCTTCCAAGAGCCTCACGCGATCGCCTGCATCCTGGGTGGCGCTCAGGCTCCTGCCTCTCATCACATCTTCAAGCAGTTCGCTCATGAGGTGAACGCAGCTCTCTCTAATCTTGAGGCATCGCGTCCCCTCAGGTGGTCCAAGCACGCCATCACCTTTGACTCCATGGACCAGATCAAGTGCTCAGCCACCACTAGTGCACTCCCGATGCTCTGCACGCCGACCATCAGCAACGTCCTTGTCACCAAGACCCTCATTAATGGTGATGCGGGGATCAACGTTCTCTCTGTCAAGACATTTGAAATGCTCCAAGTGCCCTACGACTAGCTTCTGCCCACCAAGCCTTTCTCTGGAGTCACCGATGGCTCCACCGTTCCCCTGGGGCAAGTGCTCCTCCCAGTTACCTTTGGTAAGCGCGAAAACTACCACACCTCGTCAACTTAGACGTCGCCCACATCAGCCTCCCGTACAATGCCATTCTCGGGTATCCGGCCCTTGCCAAGTTCATGGCAGCAACTCACCATGGCTACAATGTCCTCAAGATGCCAAGAAGTAGCGGTATCATCACGGTCGCTTGCAACCAAACGGATGCAGTGTGCTCCCTCGAGCGCGCCTACTAGGCCACGACGATCGAGAACTCAGATGGCGAGGGTGCCATCCTGCCTCCTGAGGCCATCCCCAAGAAGAAGAAGAAGAAGCGGCTCCTCCCAAAGGGCCATCAGGAGGCTCGGGCACCCGACGATTGTACCTCAGGCCCCGCGCCCTCTGCTGGGGCGCCTTTCCCTCTCGCATAGGGAGGCGCACCTGGCGCCCCCCTCAGGACGGGCTCGGGGGCTCTCCTCTGGAGGGCCGCTGACTTGACCAGCATGACAAGGGAGGCGTTAGGGCACCACATGGATGCGTGCTTCGATGTGCGCCTCCGTGAGCAAGGCACAAGGCACGAGGCACGCAGGAATTCATCATCAGGGCAATCGAGGAACTTCATAAGGTGTGGGCCATGCACGGTGAGCGTCTCCCCACACCACCTAGTGCAGCCCCTGACGCGGGAGGCGAGCTGCGCATCTGCGTCAACATCCCAAGCCTCAATAGGGCTGCTTCTCAGGACCTCTTATGGCCGTCCCACATTGGCCGGAGTGGGGGCTAACCCTGCAGTCACATCTGCATGCCGTTTGGCCTGCTAAACATGGCCACCTCGTACCAGCGCCTCGCATAGCATGTGTGGGTGGCTCATGAGGCTAGGCGCCAGGCGGTCTTGACGGAGGAGGTGTCGGACCCTCGTGAGCCCCGCGGATCTTCGGAGCCTCCTAGGACTCAGGAGCCGGTTGGCTCGTGAGGAGCGATCTCTGGAGCGCGCGTCTTCAGCTACTCCAACGCCTCTACAACCTTGATGCCAGGTGACTTTTTGGTTTGTTCAGTTGAGGGTACCCCTCGGGTTGCATTATCCTCAAGCTATCAGGGCCCGCCCCTGCAGCCTGTATCATTTTGCGCATGTATCAAAACTGGCTTCGCCTTTTATGAATTTCTTAAAATATTGCAACCTACATGTCCGGTGCTTCGCCACCATGAATGTTGTGTGCCCTCACAAACCCTCTTACGACCGCCTCATGATTAAGGACCGGCGCGGCGTTTGTGCTCGGGTTCGTTCCTGCAGCGTCGCTAAACCCGAGTGGTCGAGCTCTATCTCGCAGGCCAGCTCCCATGCACATCACCTCCCGTGGTCCTTGGTGTCTTTTTCTCGCATGAGCTAATCGAGATTGGATGAGTCAGGGCGCGCAACCCGGTTCCTCGCCTCTGCGGGAGCCGCTCGCCTGTTGTCTTTCTTTAGGATTGTTGCATGAGAAGACTGGCCACGGCGTCTGTGCTCGGGTTCGTCCGTGCAGCGTCAATAAACCCAATGGATGAGCTCTGTCTGGCGGGCCGGCCCCATTCACATCACCTCCTGGGGTCGTTGGTGTTTGGCCTTCTCATGTGATGTCCTCCGGAGATTCACTCGGCGCAAGCCACCTCAACATCTCACATGTTTCTTATGACTGCCTCGCGCTAAAAATTCAAGCGCAACCCGCCTTGAGGTAGGGCCTCTAAGTCTGAACTGGCTCACGAGTGCCTATATACACCTCCTCAAGTTCTGTCGTGCTAGCCACGTGTACGAACGGGGCTGTACACGCCCCGGAGTCTCCCCCGAGGGAACTTCCACCCACGCACCAGTGGAAGCCCCATGCTCATGCTGGCGGGCGACACAGTCAAGGAGCGACTATGCCCATGCACCAGTGGAAGCCCCATGCTCCGCGCTGGCGGACAACACGATTGAGGAGAGACTATGCCCATGCACCAGTGGAAGCCCCATGCTCCGCGCTGGCGCAAGACACGATCGAGGAGCGGCTATGCCCATGCTAAAGTGGAAGCACCATGCTCCGCACTGGTGAATAAACAACTGAGGGCACCCTAGTGGCTGCAACAACCTTTGTATGGCCTACAGGCTAGTTGTATGGTCCCACCGTGCAGATTTCCCCACGAGAGGCCCACGCGAGGGGGCTGGAGACGGGGGCTATGCTTAGGCCAAGTATCGTGCACGGCACCTCACCATGTCTCTCGCACCTGGTCTTCTTGCGTCCCTCCCAGGCAAAAGATGGCGAGGAAAGGTATGGAGGACTCCGGATTAACTCGGATGTTGCTCACGTTTCCTTCAAGAGGGTTGTTCATACGTCAAGGGGACCCCCTGAGAATCGCAACTCAAGGGCCTCACTGGTCACGTATCCCCTCACCCCTTGGCCTTGTCCTGGTGATCTGGACGCCTCAACGGTGGTCAAGGTATGCGCGGGGCCGGGCCCTGCCGATGTAGAACACTAAGGCAAAGAGGAAGGAAATCAAGCACGGAAAGGAAATCTCGGAGTTCCATCAAGTTATTACAAAAACATAATGTTCCACAAATTCAAGCAGAAGTTCTTACGCCTCCGCGAGGCACGATAAATGTTGCAGGGTCAAACTAGGAAGATGCGCCACTGTCGCCTTGGCCGCTGCCCCCGCTAGCCCTGGTCGTTGGAAGCCCGTTGTCGACGTCACTGCCAACATTTTCACCGTCATCAACCTCTGCCGCCAGGGCTTCGGGGTCAGGAACGCCGAGGAACTTCCCCAGCAGGGAGTCCACTTGCCCCTTCATGGCCTTAGCGGTAGCGGTACGGGACTTAGGAGCCACCTATTCGATCAGTGTGCTGAGGTTGAAGCCTGGGTCCTGGAGGTGGAGGTGGCCAAAGGCATGCGTCGCGGCCACGGTAAAGAGCAAGTGGCACTCCCCCTCCACCCAGGAGTCCACTCTAGCAGCGGCACCATCAAGTGCCTTAGAAAGCTTGGGGAAAAGCCCGAGAAGGCCATCCTCAGGGATCACCAGTGGCTCTTCGTACCCTCCCCCGCAGATGGATCACAGCACCTCATGAGACTTGAGCTTGAGGGAGAGGAAGGCCTCACATTTCATGGCTGTTGTTTTCTCGGCGGCGGCGAGGGCCTTCTCCCTGGCCTCTAGCTGGGTCGTGGCCTCGGAGACATCCTGGGCATGGGTTGCCTGGGCCTTGTCCACCTCCTCTTTCATCTTGCCTAGGCGGTCCTGCTCCACGGCTTGGTCGGCGGTCGCCTGGACCAGCTTGGCGTCGCGATCGGCAAGCGTCGCTTCACGGACCTTGAGGTCCTCCTCTCGCTGCTGTAGCCATTGGGTGCAGGCAGCCTGCACCTCATAGAGAGCCTTCAGCTCAGCATCCGCCTTGTCGCAGTGCTCCTTGGCGGATGCTGCATCAGCCAGCGCCGCATCACGGGCCCCTGTGGCTTCACTGGCCTCCCTATTGCTCTCTGCGGCGGCGACCTCGGCCCGGCCCCAGGCCGTCCAAGCGGACATGTTGGCTTGGAGCCACCCCGAGATCAGACCTATGCATTCCCGCGCGAGGCACCTGACGGCGTCTTGGAGGTCGGTCTGGAGCTGATCTTGCGTGATGTAGGCTTCCTCCAGAGCCCCAGGCTTGACAAGGGGGATGTAGTCCGCCAGTGCAAGGTCCTAGGAAGGGGCGGCACCGGTGTGTGGGTTGGCATCGTTGCCAAGGAGACAACGGCGAGGGCAACTTGGGGCACTACAGCCTCCGAACACCTGTGGGCATCACGGGAATGGATGGCTCCGTGGCCTGCTGGCTTGCAGGGGCAGACTCCTCCTGAGGTTTCACCACCACACCCTGGGGGCCGCCCTGTCGCGAGGGAACGTGAGACAACTTCTTGCGCCTGTACCGGATCTGTCATGGCTATGGCAAGCAGTGGCGCCTCCGGGGTCCCAGCTCCTTCCTTCCTCTTCTTCACCACGTCGCCCATCCTGGTCACCCCAGGAGGGGAGCGTTGTGGGCATGGTGTCAAAGGGTGACAAACAAAAACAAGGTAAGGTACTTACTCGTCGGGGCGATGTATGCCCTCTTCCTAGTCGGGGCCGGGGCACCTCCGATCTTCCTGGGCACGGCCTTTGCCGTGTCTCGGGGGTTGGCGGGGCGCATGTTGGCCGGCCTCAATGTGGCGCCACCGGTCAGCGAGGCAGAGGCGTTGCCTTGAAGAGGGGGTGTCGCCCCGCTCTTCTTTGGTGTCGCTTGGCCTGACCTTCGTAGGGCCCGAGGAGTGGCCCCGGACCTCGTGACAACCCCAATGGAGCATGGGGATTCCACGGTCGGGGGCTCGACGGTATCATCGTCATCTACAAGGCTGCGAAGGAGCTCGCTCTGGGACGGGGAAGAGATCTCTGCCACGTCGCCCTCGGTCGCCTCCGAGTCGTTCTCGCCCTCTTCACCGGCCTTGTCGCTAGAAGACACAGACACTGGGAGTTGGGGAGCTCGGGTGGCACCAGCCCCAGCTCGTTGAAGACGGGCATGGCAGCGACCAGTGCCTACCTGTCGGCATGACAGTACAGCGGTGCATAGGCCTCTGGGAGGTCTCCTGGTTCATCCTCGAGCAGGGTGTTCATGGCCTTGTCTAGCTCCTTGCCCGTCAAGCTCCCCGAGCGCAACTGGATGTCCTCCTCTGTGCCCTGGAACTCCCACATGGGGCGCATGTGCACCTGGAGCGGGGCCTGGGGCTGCATCAGGAACTCCTTGACGAGCATGCCTCCCGTCAGCGCCCTGGCCTCCATGTCTGCGGTCATCTTCCTCATGACAAGTGTTGCCCAGGGTCGGAGAACTTCTCGTGACCCCACCTATCGCACTTCTCCGACAGCTGGGTTGGCAATGTTAGTCGTGAGTTGAGGCCCTTGGCGTCCATGAAGACCCACCGGTGCCGAAAGTTTTCCACCTTCTTCCCGGCCCTCATGAGCACATTGCTCGTGTGGACCGCGGTGAAGGATATGCAGCCGAAGTGCTGGGTTGGATTGTGTGGCCGCATGTAGAAGAAGTGTCGGAGGAGCGGAACGGAGGGCCTCACGCCCATGAATGCCTCACAATAAAAGGCAAATATGGACTGGAGGAGAATGGAGTTAGGGTGAAGATGCAGGGCCTAAACCTGGTAGTGGTTGAGGACATCGGTGAAGAACCCGGAGAAAGGTGGGACGAGCCCCGTGAAGACGTTGTGTAGGAAGAAGGTATAAAACATTCGTGCTAAGGTCCTTTGCTCGGTGGAGGCCAGGAGAATGGTCTCATTCCACTCATCATCGTCACTTGCCGTTAGCGGGAGTATAGCAGCAAGGTGCTTCTCCTCGGTGATGGAGAATGTGCCGAGGGCCGGCGTTGGGGAGGAGGAGGAGCTTGTAGCCTGCGTACTAGGCTTCGCCTTCCCGGACGCCATTCGCAAGATCTTGGAGGAAGAGGTGTAGAAGGAAGGAGAAACACGACAGGATCTAGAGATGCTCTCAGCTGGGAGAAAGGGGATCTGGAGCGAGGCGTAGAGAAGGCAATGATGGCTCGGTAGCGGGCGCCAGTCTTTCTGTCAGCCTGGGAGATTGCCGAGGCAACATGGGGAAGCGGAGACGTGCACGTCCCATTAAGCGCCACACGTCAGCCTGGGCCGCAGGCGATTGGGGCCCACGGCCCTTCGCCCTTGCCCCTTGGCTTCGCCTCGGAGCCATGTCCGAGCGCCCCTTGGGACCGGGGGCTACTGTTGGCGTTCTCGGAACCATGGTACCCAGACTTGCCTGCTTGCGGCCCATGGCGTGGCTCCTTCGATGGCCTAGTACGGCCCACCTCCAATACCATCAAGACAAGACCCTCGCGAGGCAGACGACACCAAGACCTCTCGAGGGGGCAGCCTCCCCAGGCGGCCTCCCGAGGAGCGGATACATCTATGCAGGTACCCAGTCTCATGAGGCTAATGTGATGCAAGCCATGATGACCAAGGCCAGGCGAGCGCCAGCAGGTGTAGAGGAGGTAGTTTCCTCTTTGGTGCTAAGGAAGCAAGGACAGGCGCGGGTTCCCGAGGAATCAGGCAAAGGTTTCCATTTCGGTGCAACGAGACCAGGACGGCAGGATGGATGTCATCGCCGAGCCCACCGCTGCATCACGACTAGAAACTTTGCAGGCGAAGACCACCCTTCATCAGGATAAGATGTACTACTTGTCCCCTTTCAAATTGGCCAATGTGGGATCCCTTCCTGCCTATGATTTGGGAAGAGGACCGAGGCCAATATAAGTATAGGCTAGCCACCACCATAGTGAGGGGATGGATTCTCACCCTCGAGCCCTCGCGAGCTTGTTTATCCTCTGTAATAGTTCGTCCTCATTCCCTTGTGAGGCCATTCTACCAAAAAGCAAGATTAGGGTTTTACACCGCAAGGTGGACTGAACTTGGGTAAACTGCCATGTTCATCTTCTTGCTCACTTTCACACGAATCCCAGAAGGCTAGGTTGTAGGGCGACGAGCTGGCAAGATTGGGAGGACGAGTTCTTCACACATGCCCCAGAATTCGAACCTTCTTGGGTCTGCGAGCCCTGAATCCACAGGGTCGGCACATGACCATTGTGCGGAAGTGAAAGGGGAAGTTTGACCATATATATGATGGACTCCTATAGGTTTTGTGTTACGGTAGGGTGAGAATTCAACCTAGCTATCTGGGGGCATGCATTCGCAGCTAGGATTCCCTTAACGCCGACACGAAGTGATGTTCGTTGGGGGTGGCTGACTAGTAATATTGTGCGCTTTGTGCGACAGGTGCCACATCAAAGTCATGTAGTGGGTATTTGAACATCAAACCACCCATTTGATACATATATTTGGTCCACATGCAAGTGTGTTTGTGTTCTGACCCTTTTCCACGTTGTTCTTTTTGCCCAATTTATAAACATCATATGAGTTGGATGCAACAACTGTCTGCGATTGGGTCGCAAGAGACACGGTTCACTCAGACTACCCTTGTGTCACGCCCGTGCCCCTGTCACTCACATGAACACAGTAGATTGGGCTCGAAGAGGCTTGCCCCCCGCTCTCGAAAATATCTACTACCTCGCAATCTCGAAAATATCTACCGCTTAGAAGGTTTTTATGTTTGGTAGCACACGATTAGTATGTGAGGACCGTGTGCGATCTATTTTACTCCCGCTCTGCTTCAATCCCTTGATTCAAATTTTCAGTATCCCCGGCATTTTATTCCCGCCTCTACATCCCTCGCAATCTCAAAAATATCTGCTCACCCTTGATTAAAATTTTCAGTAGCCCGCCTTGTTACTCCCGCCCCTGCATCCATCGCAATCTCAAAAATATCTGCTCTCCCTTCATTTTTCAGTAGCCCCGACATTTACCGCCTCTGCATCGCTCACAATCTCAAAAATATATGCTCGCCCTTGATCCAACTTTTCAGTAGCCTGGCATTTTACTCCCACCTAGTCAAATTTTTAGTTGCCGTAGTATTTCCTCAAACACCACCTTGCCCCCCCCCTCCACACACAGCACACACACCCCAAAACCTCCGCTCACACAGACACACACCACCCGTCCCTCGCTCTAAACCATTGGTAGGTCGCCGCCATCGCCACCGCCGCTGCCTCCATCGTTAACCTCTGCCTATGTGCCAGGGAGCTCGAGGAGTCAATGGCCCAAAAGAGCTTTATCGCGGCCTCTTCGCCCAATGCTGACGAGGTGGCCACCGAGGTGTCCCTGTCATCCTCCACGGGTTCTTTATCAATCCGCCATCGCCGGTCGCACGATCCACTCATGGCCCCGCCCCTATGTCGGTTCGAGGACTTACCCGTCCTCCCTCAGGCTCGGTCGCCGACGAGGTCCTACCTCAACGTCTGGCAGCAGCGGTGGGGGACATGGGTCACCGAGATTATGGATCAGGAGACCCACACCCGCCAGTGGCTCGATAGCTTCCACACGGCTGAGCTCGCGGCCATGAAGTACGACCGCTGGCAGGTCTGCTACCACGGCGCAGCGGCTAGTCTCGTTTTCCCCTTCAGCACACATTCGATCGACCTCGTCCCGCTGGAGCCAGGGGTGGTGAGCTCGGCTATGGAGCGGGAGGACCGCGAGGCGTGGGTGCGCCTCAAGGCCAAGGCCGCCGACGAGGCCTACATAAAAGAGCTCAGCCGGCAGCACCCGGAGCTCATGGAGGCAGAGCGGATTATCTTTACCGGCAGGGAGGGCAGCGAGGTTATCATGCTCTCCTCTGATGACGAGGTCGAAGGCGGCAAGGATGACGGAATGGAGGGCATCGAGGTGGGTGGCGAGGATGAGGAGATCAACATGGACGAGTGGAGGAGTGTCTTCCCCAGCGACCCCGACAATGGCACCGGCCCGGACCTGGCTCGCGGCACACCATACCTGACGAGGAAGGATTGGCTCGACCTCCACTTCAATCGGAAGTAGTTTAATTTAGTTAAAATTTATGTTCTATGTTCGGTTATGCAAAACTATCTATGTATATGTTTGAATGCATGCTACTTTCGGTTGAACCTGCTTTGAACTTGATCAAATTGAAGTTTACAACGTTAAGTTTAGGGGATCGACTAGAAACGGCTAAAAATTGCTGGAGTATATATATACTCCACTAAGGGTTTTGGTCCGTTAACTTTTAGGGGATCGGCAAGAGATAGCCTTATGCCTTGTTAATTTCAGTTATTCACAATGAGATGCTCTATATGTGCAACTATTTGTCGTGCAGTTCAATTTCATTAATAACAGTGTTAACAATACCACTATGAATTATGTACGATATTTGGTTGATGTTAAGGATGTTGTAGTTAACACGCCTTTTCGTTTTTTAACAATAATTAGTGTACTTTAGACCTGCACAATACCAGTTTGAATGACTATATTTGATTGTTTTTAAATGTTATGCCTGTTGCAGTTAACACACCTTTCCTGTTCTTGCTTTGCTTAACAAGCATGCTTAAACCTGCACACTGAAGCTATCATTTGTAGATTATGTTGTCTACCATGGATATAGTTGGTTGATGTTTAGGCTGTTGTGCTTAACATACCTTTATATGTACTCATACAGGACAATATTGAGAACATCTACTTTTTTTCCATCGAGGTTAGTTTCATCGCATTGCTTATATGTACTCACTGTTCACC
The DNA here is from genome assembly GCF_018294505.1 of Triticum aestivum. Classification (NCBI taxonomy): domain Eukaryota; kingdom Viridiplantae; phylum Streptophyta; class Magnoliopsida; order Poales; family Poaceae; genus Triticum; species Triticum aestivum. Next base: position 5,186 of record NW_025226494.1, on the reverse strand, counting down.
GGTAGCTGGTATCATATAGCCTGGGGGCTGATAAGGGAATAATCATCGAATTGGACATTTCACTGAATATATCTGTAACCCATTTATTGGTAGGTTAACTAGGGCCATATTTAATATATCTGAGGCTACATAGCAACATGCATGAATTGTACTGAATGACTAAATATGCAATCCCAGGATGGTTCTTTTTACTACCCATAATGAGTTGTGTTAGATGACAATGTCTGAATCTTTTTCCTTTGCGGTGGATCTTGAAGCAATTTACTCAAGATTACCTCCCAAACTACATGATTGGCGGCCGACCATCATGAGGTGTTGGACTAGAGTCATGCGTGCCTTCTGCACTGAGGAGAGCACAATAGGGCCATTCTGCTTCACCTTGTTTAGCAACCAGAATGTCTCTCGCCTCTTTATTTACCATCTTTAATAGTACAAGTATACAACCTTGGTTCATCATTCTTTATTTGGTGCTTATGTAATTCTTCAACATATGTACTTGTGAATCAAATAATACATTGGTTGTCTGAACCTGATGGATATGAATAGAGTTATAGCCTACTTTCAAATTCAAATTAGGTACAATTTTAAGTAGCAGCAATTAAATTAGGCTGAAATTACGCTTTGCAGGTCATTACGGTGCACATGGTCTATAAAGCACAACATGTGTGATATACATCATAATCCGACACGGTTCACGGAGAGGGAACGTGTGTAACCATGCACACAGTTGCCGTTTGGAAAGCGTATGTGATGTCAGACAATATCACGAAAGGTGCGGGAAAACTAAATGTGTGTGATTGTCGACCTACCGTACATGATTTACAATCATGAACTGTTTGTGATGTGTCAGGCATCATAAATGTAGAACCAGTTTGGTACGTGCCTAGAAAAACCCATGCCCGGAATGTGCCTAGACTGCGCCTGGTTTTAGGTAAAACCACAGAAGTCCGACTGCGATGGTAATTCTAGCACACACGAGTAGCAAGGATGGAGTGTTTGGGATATTCAAGATATCATAAACAGTTTTATAGGGACAACTATATGCATCATGGTTGCCTATCCCCGACGGTTTCTGGGTCGTGTGGGAAGGACCCCCCTATCACCCACACTCACTTGGCAACGGTTCAAAATGTTGTCATGGAAAGGGGTTAAAAGCCGTTCGTATAGCACATCGGTGTACCAGTGCCCTCTGATCTTGAGAGTAATATTAAAGAATTTATCAATGCCCAAAAAAATTTCAACACTGTGATAGAAGAAAAATTGAATAAGAGTGATGATATGTCTAGAAGCATTGATATAATTACTCATAATGTAGAAAATCTCAAGAATAAATTTTTTTTCCATCCAATGTTGATGTCAATGAATCAATTAAAGCTTTATATGTTTCCATGGATGAAAGTAAGAAAAGAACCGCTATGCTTCGAGCTAAAAGAGATTTTTAGAAAGAGCGTTTTCGCCCGATTGCTTTCATAGTAATGATGAAGATGTTATAATGATTGGTGTTTCTTCTATTGAATCCTTGTTTAGTAATATTAAAATTAATGGTGAGGAGATTTAAGAAGAGTCAACTTTAGCTAGAAGGCGTCCCCATAATTCGGAGGGTGAAAATCTTGTTGAAAAAATGATTAAAGTGGGTTTGGAGAGGTAAAAACTTTAGCTAGTGATGTGCCCACTATTTTGGATTACAAATATTTTAATTATGATAGTTGTTGATTGAGTGTATTTATTTGTTGCAATCCATGATAAATTCACCCAATGCCTATGAACAAAACAAAGGTTTTACTAAACATATTGTAGAAGCGATGATGAAAGCTTTGGATGAAAAAATAGAATTAGAGATTTCTATTCCTAGAAAATGATATGATGAATGGGAACCCACCATTAAAGTCAAAATCAAAAATTATGAGTGCAATGCTTTATGTGATTTGGGTGCTAGTGTTTCCATAATTCTGAAATCTCTATGTGATGTGCTTGGTTTTACAAATATTGAGGAGTGTTCTCTTAATTTGCACTTGGCGATTATACTATTAAAAAGCCTTTGGGAAGAATTAATGATGTTCTTATTCTTGCAAATAGGAACTATGTTCCCATATATTTTATCGATCTTGATATTGATTGCAATCCGTCTTGTCCCATAATACTGGGTAGACCGTTTTTACGAACTATAGGTCTGTGATTGATATGAAAGAAGGGAATATTAAATTTCAGTTTCCCATTAAGAAAGGGTGTGGAACACTTCCCTAGAACTATAATTAAGCCACCATATGAGTCAATCATGAGGGAAACCTATGGAGCATAAACCAAAGAAGACATACTTGAATCTATGCATTATGCCTTACTAGGGGCGTAAAACGATAGCGCTTATTGGGAGGCAACCCAACAGTTATCTTTGATTTTTTTTATTTTTCTTTCTGTTCTTCAATAAATATGCAATTATATTTATGTTATGATTGTGTTTTTTATGTTTTAGTTAGTGTTTGTGCCAAGTAATGCCTTTAGGATGGCTTGGGTGATAGTTGATTTGATCCTATTGAAACTTTTACATCCAGTAGCAGAACTGACGTGCTCTGTTGGAGCGACAAAAAATTCTAAATTTTTTACACATGATAGATATACAAATTTCCTACGTTTTTCAAATTCTAATAACTTTTGGAGTTACAGCAGTATGGTTAAAGGACAAATTACTACAGATTGTTGTGTTTTTGACATATTCTGTTTCCGTTGCATTGTGTGCTTATTTTGATGAATCTATGGATTTTATCGGGGGGGTATAAGCCATGGTAAAGTTAGAATACAGTAGGTATAATGCAATAATAAAATATGAATGGGTTTGCAATAGCACTTAAAGTGGTTATTTGCTTTATTAAACTAACGGATCTCACAAAGGTTTTGTTAAGTTTTGTGTGATTGAAGTTTTCATGTTTTGGTGAGATCACGATGGATGAAGGAATAAGGAGTGAAAAGAGCCTAAGCTTGGGGATGCCATGGCACCCCAAGGTAATATTCAAGGAGTACCAGGCAACTAAGCTTGGGGATGCCCCGGAAGGCATCCCCTCTTTCTTCTAACGACCATCGGTAATTTTACTTGCAGCTATATATTTATCCGTCGCATATCATGAGTTTTGCTAGGAGCGTCCTGTATTATATGAGTATTTGCTTGTTTTGCTTTTTAGTTTGCCACAATCATCCTTGCTAGGCACACCTATTTGAGAGAGACATAATTATTCTATGATGTGTTAGAATTGCTCTGTGTGCTTCACCTAAACTTTTTGAGCTATGGAATTGCTCTAGTGCTTCACTTATATCCTTTTGACCATGGTGGTAGTTTAATTTTTGAAGAACTCCTCTTTTTCTTCACTTGTATTATTTTGAGAGTTAAAATTTTGAAGAAATATTTATGCTCTCTTGCTTCACTTAAATTTATTTGAGAGTGTTGAAAAGTAGCAATGGTAAAATATGAATTTTGTCCCAAAGTGATGGATATTAAAGGGGGGTATAATAAAAACTTTCATGAAGATCATTGGATAATATAAACTTGATTCCTTGTAATAGTTTTGAGATATGGAGATAGTAATATGTGAGTCATGTCGGTGAGTAATTATGCTTAGTAACAATATTGATGTTAAGGTTTGTGATTCCCAATGCAAGCACGAAAGTCAATAGTTATGCAATGAAGTTATATCCTACTTGTTGTGCATTATCCAGTGTTAGTTATGCTTAATGCTCGTTTATGATCATTTTCCTTTTTTGGTTGGATGCTGCTCAATCTATTTGCTAGCCTTTCCTTGTATTAAGCGGCAATACTGCTTGTGTCCAAAATCTTAAACCCAAGTTGTGCCTAATGAGTCCACCATACCTACCTATATGTGGTATTTCCTTGCCGTTCCAAGTAAATTTGTATGTGCCAACTCTAATTTTCAAAATGAATTTCCTTTTTGTGTGCCCATACCGCTCATGAAGCAGCAGGGGGTGGCCAATATTTTCCATGCTAGATATGTTATTCTCAGGATGAGTGTTTATTCACTTGTCATTACACGAGAGTGTGGCAGGTAATAGGGATACCCAGTCCCGTAATGAATTTTTTTAACTTATATGTTATCAATAATAAATTCCTTGGAAAGTGTTGGTATGGAAGGTACTCGTGGATACAGCTAGCAATGGATTATGAAAGAATGGTGGGAAAAGGAATAAACTTTATTTTATGTTTGGGAACCGCCTATGATTTATCTAGCATGGAAAGTATTGGGAATTCTCGGTCATTTTTACTGACAGGAAAAGCATGCCTCTAATAAAATTATCTCTCAATATGAACTATGAGCTCTAGCACACCTCTACAAATTTCTGCTTCCCTCTGCGAAGGGCCTATCTATTTACTAATGCAACTTTTATTTGTGTTTGAGTCTCCATCTTCTCTTATAAATCACCAACTAGGGAACACTATTATCATACTTGTGCATTGGATATAGCTAATATTTGAGTGTGTTTCATGAATAGATCGATGATTGAGCATCATGGGCTAGGGATAGCTATCTTTAGTGTTGATATTTTGAAAGACATGGTTGCTTGTTGATATGCTTGAGTATTGATGTCTTCATGTCAATTATAGACTATTGCTTTGAATCATCTACAAGTCCAAATGCCCATGCTAAAAAATAAAAGAATATATGATGAACATGTTAGGCATCACTCCACAAAAAAATTGTTTTTATCATTTACCTACTCGAGGACGAGCAGCAGTTAAGCTTGGGGATGTTGATATGTCTCCAACGTATCTATAATTTTTTTATTGTTCCATGTTGTTATATTATCATTCTTGGATGTTTTACAATCATTTTATAGCAACTTTATTTCATTTTTTGGGACTAACCTATTGACATAGTGCCCAGTACAAGTTGTTGTTATTTGCTTGTTCTGACTTTGCAGAATATCAATACCAAACGGAGTGCAAATTCCACGAAACTTTTGGAGATTTTTTTTTGCCTAGAAGACTCACAAGGAGCCAAAGAATTGCACGGCGGAGGCCCATGGGGGCCCACTAGGCACCAGGGTGCGCTAGAGGCCCATGGCGCACCCTCGTGGGTAGTGGGGCCCATGGGAAGCTTCTCCACCAACATCCAACTCTATAAATACTCTAAAATCCCAAAAACCCTAGGGAAGTTAATGAAACACTTTTCCAGCCGCCGCAA
>NW_025226493.1:0-63406 GCF_018294505.1 Triticum aestivum | reverse complement strand
TTTTATTTCCTGTTCAGCTTTGCAAGCAAGATGAAACAAATGGTCCATAGGATAACACTCTTCATGAATTAGTATCTCTTGAATATCACGGTTTAATCCTCCCCAAAATCTATCCATAAAATCATCTTCACTTTCTTCTAAAGAGGAATGCAACAAGGTAGTTTGTAAATCATCATAATATTTTGTTACAGTTTCACTACCTTGTTTTAAGTGTTGCAACTTCTTAATCATGTCACGAGTATAATAAGCAGGGACGAAAGTATGTCGCATGGCAAGTTTCAAATCATCCCAAGTAGTAGGTATATAATCAGGGTGTAACCGACAATATTCACTCCACCAAACCAAAGCATAACCAGTGAAAGAACCAACCGCAACCTTAACCTTTTTATGTTCATTTAAATTATGGGAAGCAAATATATTTTTTATGTCGAACTCCCATTCAATATATAAAGCAGGTTTAAAACGGCCATTAAATGGTGGTATAGATACATTAACCTGATCATGTGCATTTGGATGTTTGTGCACCTCTCGTGACGGTTGTGGTATTTGCAAAGGTGGTGGCACGTCTCCCGCGATCGACAAAGCCCATGAATTGACTCTGGATCCTGTCATGATTAGTAGAACAAGAAACAAAACCCAAAAATAATGTTCCTATAACTACTAGGATGTGGTGGTAAAATGCTCACAGTAAAGCAAATATCAATGTCTTACAAGTTCTTACCATGCAGCAGGCGGTGATCGGCAACCAGCGGTGTCAAGTAACTCCGAATATTGAGTAAAGCGATTGCCAGGGGAGCGTACGTATACACGGTGTAGAAATATGTGGAGCTGGGTTGTCTATATATGGTAGCAAAAGATTAGCAATAATCAATTCAAAGATGCAATGTTGAATAAACGCTCAACGACGGTACTGTGCTGGTCCTAGGCTAGACCGGACTAGAGACGCGAGCCTAGAACACTAATAAGGTCACGGCGTAGCACAACTAGCATCAATGAAGGATACTAAGTAGCTCTTGACAGCAAGATATAAGTGAAGATCACAACGGCAGTGAAGATAATGATGAAAAACAACTGCCAAGCAGGATATACAACAACTCTCTCTCCAACTTTCCTCTTGAAAAGTTTGAGACAATTTTCTGATAAATTCTTTCAAAGAATGCTACTAACTCAAGCTTTCCAATGCAAAAAGAATCACTCAATTCGGAGTTGATATGAGGAGTCAAAGAATTCTAAAACTGGCCTGGAAAATTGGAACAAGCTGTGTTCACGAACTTCGGAGGGCAAAAAGACCTATTTAGAAGCCGATTTTGAGGTGTCAAATATTGAACTAGCTTCTGCAACTATTTAGATGCGGCTCGTCGCTATGTTCAATTTGAGTACTCACGGAGCCAAAACTGACTTCGTATGAGGAAGATACACCTGTTTTACTGAACAGTGCGCAAAACAGATTCCAATCCGAATTCAGGTACGAGATTGATTCTAGATAGATCCAATTTTTTTTTCTTCTCTCTTTTTTTTCTCACGCCTTTTTTTTCTTTTTCTTCTCCCTCTTTTTCTTTTTTTTTCTTTCCTTTTTTCTCTTTTTTTTTCTTTATCTTCTTTTTCCCTCTTTCCAAGACAAACTAGATAAGATGCAGATTCGATCAGGCGAAGATGTGAGTGACCTCAACTATGATTATGACAATAAACAGTGCGTAGCACATGATGGAAATTGGTGGATGGGATGGTGGACAGCGGATGGGATAATGATGCAGCGGCTGCGTGACTAATGTGAACAGAACTCGAAACTCTAAAGGAACTAGACACTAAGACCAGCAACTCAACACGGCGATGCAACCGATAATTCCATAATGCAAACAATGAAAAGAAAATTGCAAAGGCTCAGTCTGGCTAGGACAAAGGATGAATAGATCTAACTTTTGTTTTGTGGCTTTTTCTTGGACAATAGGTAAGAAAATAAATCTAATCTAGGAAAAACTGGAAATTCTCACCGAGCAACCTGAAAACTGATACCACTTGATAGAGGCGAGGGTCCCGATCTTTCGATGAGATGATAACTATCGATTTGGTGGAGACGACTTTGACGATCCGACTACAAACGTGCACGACGTTGCGCCTTAGCAATCGCTAAACCAATCTCCTGAGGTTACTGACAATGCTGGAAGCACGGTCAGCCTGACCACGAAGGTCTATTCCTGCAAGCAATCGAAGAACGAGCAAGAATATGATAAAGCAATCTGAATATTGCAAATATATATGAAGTATTGATAATGGTGGGGATCCGGAAGCGGTCTTGGTCTGGTCGTTGGACACAAACGAAGTACACGAAGTTGCAATGGCTAACTTTTAACTAAACAAATCCCCCGGAAAAAGCTACTAGATGGATCTACTTATATAGGAGCAAGGGGTGGCGGCCAAGGAGGTGGGAGGACGTCCCAAGGCAGCCTAAAACTAAATCTAGGTCGTACAAGGCCAATGGGCCCAAGTGGAGGTGATGTAACACCTTTGGACTTGTAGTTTGACTCAGATTCTGCTGCAGCATCAGATTGTTTCGTCCACAACTCAACGCTCCGGACGAATTTGAAGGTGACTCCAATTGGGTTGGAAAGTGCACGAAATCTAGTTTCCAACAAAAGAAGAATCACCCAATTCGGAGTCCGTATGAAAAACTTGTGTGCGTTTTGAGTCAGGTGTGTCTGTGCAGTCCGAATCTGAATTCAGAACGTGAGAGACTTGGACTCTATCTTCTCTTGGGCCAAAAGTGACGTGAGAGAACTTTTTGGACAGCAAATAAACATTTCTTTCTTCCTTATCTTCATATGTGGATTGTACAAATGTCCCATACACCTGCAATTAGACAAAACACAAAAGTGTGTGAAGTATTTTTGTTCTGGATAACATAAATAGATTATTGAATAGTTTGCACTAGAAATCACCTGACAAATATGCATATATGCAATATTTTTGGTCATATCCAAGGTAGTCATGTCCTCATCATCCTCCCCTTCTTGAAAATAAAGCCGTCCTCGGCGTTGCTTAATCTGAAATGTGGCTAAAAAAAGAGACAAGGTGTACATGTTGTATATGTATATGTCATCCATTTTTACTTCCCTTGATTTTTGCATATATGACACATGAATAGATGAGTAACTTGCATAGTTCATAAAATCTAAAGCCAAAAAATTAGCACAAGAAGTAGAAGGCATGAAAATATTGCAACTCAGTTTGCACATATAAGTGAAGCTCTTATTCATTTCAAAAGATTGACAATGTTCATCATTAAACCATCCCAACATTGGTGAATAAACCTTACTTGCATCAAATTTACATGCTACAACATGCTTAAATAAGCAAACATGCAATAAGTCATTCAACACAGAATCATCACCAAGATTAGAGGTCATATCAAAATGATTAAACATTGGTTCTTTTGCATCAATAGTTAATTCAATGGGTGCACTCAAAATTGTTGGTATTTCAGTTTTTTGATCACATGGCAAAGTCAAATTATCAACATAGTCCTCTAAAATAGGTGGTGTGATCAAAGTAGTGGGTAGCTCATCAGATGGTGCATTCAAATTGACAAGGCATTCATCATTCTCATGTTGAGATGGAAGATCAGTACCTTTGTCATTACCTCTTATGATCAACTCAGATGATGTAGCCACTCTCGGGGGCGATGTGTCACATGGTGGAGCTGATGTAGTCCTGACAACAACGGATGTGGTTGTCATAGTATGCCTAGTAGTTGAAGGAACAATCATATCAACTCTTGGAATGTGCACCGTGCGCTTGTTCTCCTCGTGGCCAACACGTCGTTTTATTTCCTGTTCAGCTTTGCAAGCAAGATGAAATAAATGGTCCATAGGATAACACTCTTCATGAATTAGTATCTCTTGAATATCACGGTTTAATCCTCCCCAAAATCTATCCATAAAATCATCTTCACTTTCTTCTAAAGAGGAATGCAACAAGGTAGTTTGTAAATCATCATAATATTTTGTTACAGTTTCACTACCTTGTTTTAAGTGTTGCAACTTCTTAATCATGTCACGAGTATAATAAGCAGGGACGAAAGTATGTCGCATGGCAAGTTTCAAATCATCCCAAGTAGTAGGTATATAATCAGGGTGTAACCGACAATATTCACTCCACCAAACCAAAGCATAACCAGTGAAAGAACCAACCGCAACCTTAACCTTTTTATGTTCATTTAAATTATGGGAAGCAAATATATTTTTTATGTCGAACTCCCATTCAATATATAAAGCAGGTTTAAAACGGCCATTAAATGGTGGTATAGATACATTAACCTGATCATGTGCATTTGGATGTTTGTGCACCTCTCGTGACGGTTGTGGTATTTGCAAAGGTGGTGGCACGTCTCCCGCGATCGACAAAGCCCATGAATTGACTCTGGATCCTGTCATGATTAGTAGAACAAGAAACAAAACCCAAAAATAATGTTCCTATAACTACTAGGATGTGGTGGTAAAACGCTCACAGTAAATCAAATATCAATGTCTTACAAGTTCTTACCATGCAGCAGGCGGTGATCGGCAACCAGCGGTGTCAAGTAACTCCGAATATTGAGTAAAGCGATTGCCAGGGGAGCGTACGTATACACGGTGTAGAAATATGTGGAGCTGGGTTGGCTATATATGGTAGCAAAAGATTAGCAATAATCAATTCAAAGATGCAATGTTGAATAAACGCTCAACGACGGTACTGTGCTGGTCCTAGGCTAGACCGGACTAGAGACGCGAGCCTAGAACACTAATGAGGTCACGGCGTAGCACAACTAGCATCAATAAAGGATACTAAGTAGCTCTTGACAGCAAGATATAAGTGAAGATCACAACGGCAGTGAAGATAATGATGAAAAACAACTGCCAAGCAGGATATACAACAACTCTCTCCAACTTTCCTCTTGAAAAGTTTGAGACAATTTTCTGATAAATTCTTTCAAAGAATGCTACTAACTCAAGCTTTCCAATGCAAAAAGAATCACTCAATTCCGAGTTGATATGAGGAGTCAAAGAATTCTAAAACTGGCCTAAAAAATTGGAACAAGCTGTGTTCACGAACTTCGGAGGGCAAAAAGACCTATTTAGAAGCCGATTTTGAGGTGTCAAATATTGAACTAGCTTGTGCAACTATTTACATGTGGCTCGTCGCTATCTTCAATTTGAGTACTCACGGAGCCAGAACGGACTTCGTATGAGGAAGATACACCTGTTTTACTGAACAGTGCGCAAAACAGATTCCAATCCGAATTCAGGTACGAGATTGATTCTAGATAGATCCAATTTTTTTTCTTCTCTCTTTTTTTTCTCACGCTTTTTTTTCTTTTTCTTCTCCCTCTTTTTCTTTTTTTTTCTTTCCTTTTTTCTTCCAAGACAAACTAGATAAGATGCAGATTCGATCAGGCGAAGATGTGAGTGACCTCAACTATGATTATGACAATAAACAGTGCGTAGCACGTGGTGGAAATTGGTGGATGGGATGGTGGACAGCGGATGGGATAATGATGCAGCGGCTGCGTGACTAATGTGAACAGAACTCGAAACTCTAAAGGAACTAGACACTAAGACCAGCAACTCAACACGGCGATGCAACCGATAATTCAATAATGCAAACAATGAAAAGAAAATTGCAAAGGCTCAGTCTGGCTAGGACAAAGGATGAATAGATCTAACTTTTGTTTTGTGGCTTTTTCGTGGACAATAGGTAAGAAAATAAATCTAATCTAGGAAAAACTGGAAATTCTCACCGAGCAACCTGAAAACTGATACCACTTGATAGAGGCGGGGGTGTCCCGATCTTTCGATGAGATGGTAACTATCGATTTGGTGGAGACGACTTTGACGATCCGACTACAAACGTGCACGACGTTGCGCCTTAGCAATCGCTAAACCAATCTCCAGAGGTTATTGACCACGCCGGTGCACGATCAACCTGACCACGAAGGTCTATTCCTGCAAGCAATCGAAGAACGAGCAAGAATATGATAAAAGCAATCTGAATATTGCAAATATGTATGAAGTATTGATAAAGGTGGGGATCCGAAAGCGGTCTTGGTCTGGTCGTTGGACACAAACGAAGTACACGAAGTTGCGTTGGCTAACTTTTAACTAAACAAATCCCAAGGAAAAGCTACTAGATGGATCTACTTATATAGGAGCAAGGGGTGGCGGCCAAGGAGGTGGGAGGACGTCCCAAGGCAGCCTAAAACTAAATCTAGGTCGTACAAGGCCAATGGGCCCAAGTGGAGGTGATGTAACACCTTTGGACTTGTAGTTTGACTCAGATTCTGCTGCAGCATCAGATTGTTTCGTCCACAACTCAACGCTCCGGACGAATTTGAAGGTGACTCCAATTGGGTTGGAAAGTGCACGAAATCTAGTTTCCAACAAAAGAAGAATCACCCAATTCGGAGTCCGTATGAAAAACTTGTGTGCGTTTTGAGTCAGGTGTGTCTGTGCAGTCCGAATCTGAATTCAGAACGTGAGAGACTTGGACTCTATCTTCTCTTGGGCCAAAAGTGACGTGAGAGAACTTTTTGGACAGCAAATAAACATTTCTTTCTTCCTTATCTTCATATGTGGATTGTACAAATGTCCCATACACCTGCAATTAGACAAAACACAAAAGTGTGTGAAGTATTTTTGTTCTGGATAACATAAATAGATTATTGAATAGTTTGCACTAGAAATCACCTGACAAATATGCATATATGCAATATTTTTGGTCATATCCAAGGTAGTCATGTCCTCATCACCCTTCATTTGTAAGCAAAACAAATGTATCCAATTTAGGCAGCATCATATTCTCATGAACATTAGAATCATTACCAAGAAACGAAAGTACCTGGTAATTTAGTTGGCGTGCACGAGCTCTAGTAATTGGTCCAGTATGTATAGCAGCAGGGGCTGTGGGTGTAACAATTGTATTGATGTCCTCATCATCAATCCTCATGGTTTATATATGCCTTTGCCTGTACCTAGTGTTCCTTGGGAGGATATATCTATGGACTTTGTTTTAGGTTTACCTCGAACAAAGAAGGGGAGGGATAGCATATTTGTTGTCGTGGATAGATTCTCGAAAATGGCACACTTTATACCATGTCATAAAAGCGATGATGCTGTTAATGTTGCTGATTTGTTCTTTCGTGAAATTATTCGCTTGCATGGTGTGCCAAATACTATTGTTTCAGATCGTGATACTAAATTTCTTAGCCACTTTTGGAGATGTTTATGGGCTAAGTTGGGGACTAAACTGCTTTTTAGTACTACTTGTCACCCCCAAACTGATGGACAAACTGAAGTAGTCAATAGAACATTGTCTACTATGCTTAGGGCTATTTTGAAGAATAATAAGAAAATGTGGGAGGAATGCTTGCCTCATATTGAATTTGCTTATAATCGTTCATTGCATTCTACTACTAAGATGTGCCCTTTTGAAGTTGTGTATGGTTTCCTACCTCGTGCACCTATTGATTTGTTGCCTCTTCCATCTTCGGAGAAGGTTAATTTTGATGCTAAACAACGTGCTGAATTGATTTTAAAAATGCATGAGTTAACTAAGGAAAACATTGAGCGTATGAATGCTAAATATAAACTTGCTGGAGATAAGGGTAGAAAACATGTTGTGTTTGCACCTGGAGATCTTGTTTGGTTACATTTGCGTAAGGATAGATTTCCTGATTTGCGCAAATCAAAGCTAATGCAACGTGCTGATGGTCCCTTTAAGGTGTTAGAGAAAATAAATGATAATGCATATAAACTTGAGCTGCCTGCAGATTTTGGGGTTAGTCCCACTTTTAACATTGCAGATTTGAAGCGTTATTTGGGTGAGGAAGATGAGTTTCCGTCGAGGACGACTTCATTTCAAGAAGGGGAGGATGATGAGGACATCAATACCATTGTTACACCCACAGCCCCTACTGCTACATATACGGGACCAATTACACGCCAATTAAATTATCAGGTACTTTCGTTTCTTGGTAATGATTCTAATGTTCATGAGAATATGATGCTGCCTAAATTGGATACATTTGTTTTGCTTACAAATAAAGGGCCTAGCTTGGAGAAGGATGAACATTGGAGCAAGAACAAGCATGGAGATGATGCCATGCGCAAGGGGAACAAGAACGGAGTTACAAGTGATGATTTCAGGACTTTGAAGCCACCATAATGGGTGCATGAAGCCTTGGACGAAATATACAAGATGCCACTTCATAAATTTCATCCCGAGGCTATTATAGGTGCTGCGTCACCTTTTTATTGGGCCAGGCCCATGTAATTTCGAAATACATAGGTATAGGCTATTTTTAGAGTCCGTATGTGTGGGGAAACAAGAGATAGGGTATTGTAAACATGTACGCATAGAGTCTAATATGGTGGAACCCAACGCGTACGCATAGCAGTTTTCAAAGCAGCCCAAGTAGTTGGAATAGGATATAATCTACAATGTTCAGACCACCATACACATGCAAAACTAGTGAAAGCACAAACGGCAGCAGCAACTCGTCTCTCCTCAGGATATTGTAAACATGTAAATCGTTGTTCAGTTTCTAACTCCCAAGTAAGATATATATCAGGAACATATCTACCCTCAAATGGTGGAATATTCAATTTCAGTTTAGGAATATGGACATCATCTCGTACCTGAGGTGGTGGTGCAGGCCTACCATTACGAATATATACCTGAGGTCGACCTGCTGGTGGTGGTACAGGTGGCTGCATGTAGTGTTGATTTTGATCAACCTCATCCTCATAATCTCCCACATAATCATCCTCCTCCGCATCAGCAGCAGGAGCCACAGAAGTATCAATAGCAGCACCAACAATTTGGCCAAACGCAAGAGGAACACGGCTTGCTCGGCGGAGGTCTGCTTCGCGACGTGGAGGTAGTCGTTGTTGTTGTTGTTGGAGAGGTGCGTTAGGTGCAGCGGGTGGTGGTGGTGGAAGACGCGCGAGCAATTCATTAAACTTGTTATCGAGCTTTGTTTCGAACGCCTTCTCAAGGCCAGTGATCTTCTCCATGGCCTCTTCAAAATTGTTCAGCACATCTTGCACCTGTTCAGTCATCATTTGCTGAAACTTATCATGAAGCTCCTTGTTCGATAAATTCTCCAAGTCAATCTCGTCGGCTTGTGATCCTGGCATGGTTAGCAGCAATAGAAACACACAAGAATATGATCCTACAGACTACTAAGAAGTGGTGGTGGTGTATCACAAATCCGTCAAGCAAATCTCAAATTCTTACCAGTTCTTACCCAGCAGCAGGCGGTGATCGGCAACCGTTGTAGTCAAAAACTCTCAAAGCTTGGATAGAGCGATTACCAGGGAGAGTCAAACACACGACGTAGATGTATGTGGAGCTGGGAAGGCTTATAGTATGGTAGCAAAAAGGGTCAGCAATAATCAATTCAGAGATGCAAAGTTGAATAAACGCTCAACGACGGTACTGTGCTGGTCCTAGGCTAGACTGTGCTAGAGACGCGAGCCTAGAACACCAACAAAATCACGGCGCGGCACGTAAACAAGGGAAAAGCACACTCTGAATTTTTTTTTCGCTCTTTTTTTTGCGCTTTTTTTTTGCGAAAAATCACTATAATGGCGAGTGTCTCAAAACTCTTCCTAGGTCAAACTGACAGGATGGGCACGAAATTTTTTTTCCGACCAATTTTTTTTTTTCGACTGCCCGGACCCAAAAACTGGAAACAGGTCAAAAAAAACTTCCTATAATGGCACCTGTCTCAAAACACTCAGAAACACCTAAAAATAGGATAGCCAGAAATTTTTTCGAAAAATGCGTTTTCGAAAAATTTTGGGCCTTAACGGAGCGTGGCTACCGGACTTTTTTTTTTCCGAAACCTTCTCCGGCAAGGAAACACGAATCGGAATCTAGATGGATCTCAAAAACAAACCTAATATGCAAGGAACTCGGATTGGTGGTGGATATATGGTGGTGGTATATGGCAGCGGTGGTGGTAGCGGTGGTAGTATATGGATATGGATATGAATCGGTGGTGGTATATGAATCGGTGGTGGTATATGGATACGGATTCGGAGCGGTGGCGGATAAGCGGTGGTGGTAGATGGCAGGGGCGATGATGATGGTGCGGCGGCGGCGTGACAACTTATGACCAGAACTCGAAACTCTAAAAGACTAGACTCTAAGACCAGCAACTAGACACGACGATGCAACCGCAAATTCAACAAAGCAAAACCCTAAAAAGATTATGCAAAGGCTCAGATTGGTTCGGATATGATGAACTAACCCTAATTTTTTTGTGGCTTTTTCGTGGACTGTAGGTATGAAGAACAGACTCGATCTAAACTACGAAAAACTGTAAAATCTCACCGAGCAACCTGGAAATCTGATACCACTTGATAGAGGCAAAGGTGTCCCGTCTTTCGATGAGATGGTGGATTTCGCTTTGGTGGAAGTCGACTTTGACGATCCGACTACGAACGTGCGAGGACGTCGCGCCTTAGCAATCGCTAAACCAACTCCGAGAGGTTATTGACCACGCCGGAGCACGATCAACCTGACCACGAGGGTCTGTTTCCTGCGAGCACACGAAGAACAAGCAAGAAACTAAGATTGCAATCTGGATATTGCGAATATAAGATGAAAGCTTTATTGATCAAGATGGGGTTCTGTGACGCCTTTGTCTGGTCGTTGAACACAAACGAAGTACGCGAAGTTGCAGCTATGGCGAACTTTTAATCTAAACAAAACCCAAAGTCTAAACGATGTCCTAAGGGCTGTATATATGGAGGAAGAGGGGGGAATTTCGTGGCCCTTGGTGGAGGGGTCCGAAATCAACCCTATCTCTTGTTTCCCCACACATACGGACTCTAAAAATAGCCTATACTTATGTATTTCGAAATTACATGGGCCTGGCCCAATAATAAGGTGACGCAGCACCTAAAATAGCCTCGGGACGAAATTTATGAAGTGGCATCTTGTATATTTCGTCGAAGGCTTCATGCACCCATTATGGTGGCTTCAAAGTCCTGAAATCATCACTTGTAACTCCGTTCTTGTTCCCCTTGCGCATGCCATCATCTCCATGCTTGTTCTTGCTCCAATGTTCATCCTTCTCCAAGCTAGGCCCTTCATTTGTAAGCAAAACAAATGTATCCAATTTAGGCAGCATCATATTCTCATGAACATTAGAATCATTACCAAGAAACGAAAGTACCTGGTAATTTAGTTGGCGTGCACGAGCTCTAGTAATTGGTCCAGTATGTATAGCAGCAGGGGCTGTGGGTGTAACAATTGTATTGATGTCCTCATCATCCTCCCCTTCTTGAAATGAAGTCGTCCTCGACGGAAGGTCATCTTCCTCACCCAAATAAGGCTTCAAATCTGCAATGTTAAAAGTGGGACTAACCCCAAAATCTGCAGGCAGCTCAAGTTTATATGCGTTATCATTTATTTTCTCTAACACTTTAAAGGGACCATCAGCACGTGGCATTAGCTTTGATTTGCGCAAATCAGGAAATCTATCCTTACGCAAATGTAACCAAACAAGATCTCCAGGTGCAAACACAACATGTTTTCTACCCTTATCTCCAGCAAGTTTATATTTAGCATTCATACGCTCAATGTTTTCCTTAGTTAACTCATGCATTTTTAAAATCAATTCAGCACGTTGTTTAGCATCAAAATTAACCTTCTCCGAAGATGGAAGAGGCAACAAATCAATAGTTGCACGAGGTAGGAAACCATACACAACTTCAAAAGGGCACATCTTAGTAGTAGAATGCAATGAACGATTATAAGCAAATTCAATATGAGGCAAGCATTCCTCCCACATTTTCTTATTATTCTTCAAAACAGCCCTAAGCATAGCAGACAATGTTCTATTGACTACTTCAGTTTGTCCATCAGTTTGGGGGTGACAAGTAGTACTAAAAAGCAGTTTAGTCCCCAACTTAGCCCATAAACATCTCCAAAAGTGGCTAAGAAATTTAGTATCACGATCTGAAACAATAGTATTTGGCACACCATGCAAGCGAATAATTTCACGAAAGAACAAATCAGCAACATTAACAGCATCATCGCTTTTATGACATGGTATAAAGTGTGCCATTTTCGAGAATCTATCCACGACAACAAATATGCTATCCCTCCCCTTCTTTGTTCGAGGTAAACCTAAAACAAAGTCCATAGATATATCCTCCCAAGGAACACTAGGTACAGGCAAAGGCATATATAAACCATGAGGATTGATGATGAGGACATCAATACAATTGTTACACCCACAGCCCCTGCTGCTATACATACTGGACCAATTACTAGAGCTCGTGCACGCCAACTAAATTACCAGGTACTTTCGTTTCTTGGTAATGATTCTAATGTTCATGAGAATATGATGCTGCCTAAATTGGATACATTTGTTTTGCTTACAAATGAAGGGCCTAGCTTGGAGAAGGATGAACATTGGAGCAAGAACAAGCATGGAGATGATGGCATGCGCAAGGGAAACAAGAACGGAGTTACAAGTGATGATTTCAGGACTTTGAAGCCACCATAATGGGTGCATGAAGCCTTGGACGAAATATACAAGACGCCACTTCATAAATTTCGTCCCGAGGCTATTTTAGGTGCTGCGTCACCTTATTATTGGGCCAGGCCCATGTAATTTCGAAATACATAAGTATAGGCTATTTGATGAGGACATCAATACAATTGTTACACCCACAGCCCCTGCTGCTATACATACTGGACCAATTACTAGAGCTCGTGCACGCCAACTAAATTACCAGGTACTTTCGTTTCTTGGTAATGATTCTAATGTTCATGAGAATATGATGCTGCCTAAATTGGATACATTTGTTTTGCTTACAAATGAAGGGCCTAGCTTGGAGAAGGATGAACATTGGAGCAAGAACAAGCATGGAGATGATGGCATGCGCAAGGGGAACAAGAACGGAGTTACAAGTGATGATTTCAGGACTTGGAAGCCACCATAATGGGTGCATGAAGCCTTGGACGAAATATACAAGATGCCACTTCATAAATTTCGTCCCGAGGCTATTTTAGGTGCTGCGTCACCTTATTATTGGGCCAGGCCCATGTAATTTCGAAATACATAAGTATAGGCTATTTTTAGAGTCCGTATGTGTGGGGAAACAAGAGATAGGGTTGATTTCGGACCCCTCCACCAAGGGCCACGAAATTCCCCCCCTCTTCCTCCATATATACAGCCCTTAGGGCATCGTTTAGACTTTGGGTTTTGTTTAGATTAAAAGTTCGCCATAGCTGCAACTTCGCGTACTTCGTTTGTGTTCAACGACCAGACAAAGGCGTCAAAGAACCCCACCTTGATCAATAAAGCTTTCATCTTATATTCGCAATATCCAGATTGCAATCTCAGTTTCTTGCTTGTTCTTCGTTTGCTCGCAGGAAACAGACCCTCGTGGTCAGGTTGATCGTGCTCCGGCGTGGTCAATAACCTCTCGGAGTTGGTTTAGCGATTGCTAAGGCGCGACGTCCTCGCACGTTCGTAGTCGGATCGTCAAAGTCGACTTCCACCAAAGCGATATCCATCATCTCATCGAAAGACGGGACACCTTTGCCTCTATCAGAAATTTTTTCGAAAAATGCGTTTTCAAAAAAATTTGGGCCTAAACGGAGCGTGGCTACCCGACTCCGGCAAGGAAACACGAATCGGAATCTAGATGGATCTCGAAAACAAACCTAATATGCAAGGAACTCGGATTGGTGGTGGATATATGGTGGTGGTATATGGCAGCGGTGGTGGTAGCGGTGGTAGTATATGGATATGGATATGAATCGGTGGTGGTATATGAATTGGTGGTGGTATATGGATACGGATTCGGAGCGGTGGCGGATAAGCGGTGGTGGTAGATGGCAGGGGCGATGATGATGGTGCGGCGGCGGCGTGACAACTTATGACCAGAACTCGAAACTCTAAAAGACTAGACTCTAAGACCAGCAACTAGACACGACGATGCAACCGCAAATTCAACAAAGCAAAACCCTAAAAAGATTATGCAAAGGCTCAGATTGGTTCGGATATGATGAACTAACCCTAATTTTTTTTTGGCTTTTTCGTGGACTATAGGTATGAAGAACAGACTCGATCTAAACTACGAAAAACTGTAAAATCTCACCGAGCAACCTGGAAATCTGATACCACTTGATAGAGGCAAAGGTGTCCCGTCTTTCGATGAGATGGTGGATTTCGCTTTGGTGGAAGTCGACTTTGACGATCCGACTACGAACGTGTGAGGACGTCGCGCCTTAGCAATCGCTAAACCAACTCCGAGAGGTTATTGACCACGCCGGAGCACGATCAACCTGACCACGAGGGTCTGTTTCCTGCGAGCAAACGAAGAACAAGCAAGAAACTAAGATTGCAATCTGAATATTGCGAATATAAGATGAAAGCTTTATTGATCAAGGTGGGGTTCTGTGACGCCTTTGTCTGGTCGTTGAACACAAACGAAGTACGCGAAGTTGCAGCTATGGCGAACTTTTAATCTAAACAAAACCCAAGGAAAAGCTACTAGATGGATCTACTTATATAGGAGCAAGGGGTGGCGGCCAAGGAGGTGGGAGGACGTCCCAAGGCAGCCTAAAACTAAATCTAGGTCGTACAAGGCCAATGGGCCCAAGTGGAGGTGATGTAACACCTTTGGACTTGTAGTTTGACTCAGATTCTGCTGCAGCATCAGATTGTTTCGTCCACAACTCAACGCTCCGGACGAATTTGAAGGTGACTCCAATTGGGTTGGAAAGTGCACGAAATCTAGTTTCCAACAAAAGAAGAATCACCCAATTCGGAGTCCGTATGAAAAACTTGTGTGCGTTTTGAGTCAGGTGTGTCTGTGCAGTCCGAATCTGAATTCAGAACGTGAGAGACTTGGACTCTATCTTCTCTTGGGCCAAAAGTGACGTGAGAGAACTTTTTGGACAGCAAATAAACATTTCTTTCTTCCTTATCTTCATATGTGGATTGTACAAATGTCCCATACACCTGCAATTAGACAAAACACAAAAGTGTGTGAAGTATTTTTGTTCTGGATAACATAAATAGATTATTGAATAGTTTGCACTAGAAATCACCTGACAAATATGCATATATGCAATATTTTTGGTCATATCCAAGGTAGTCATGTCCTCATCACCCTTCATTTGTAAGCAAAACAAATGTATCCAATTTAGGCAGCATCATATTCTCATGAACATTAGAATCATTACCAAGAAACGAAAGTACCTGGTAATTTAGTTGGCGTGCACGAGCTCTAGTAATTGGTCCAGTATGTATAGCAGCAGGGGCTGTGGGTGTAACAATTGTATTGATGTCCTCATCATCAATCCTCATGGTTTATATATGCCTTTGCCTGTACCTAGTGTTCCTTGGGAGGATATATCTATGGACTTTGTTTTAGGTTTACCTCGAACAAAGAAGGGGAGGGATAGCATATTTGTTGTCGTGGATAGATTCTCGAAAATGGCACACTTTATACCATGTCATAAAAGCGATGATGCTGTTAATGTTGCTGATTTGTTCTTTCGTGAAATTATTCGCTTGCATGGTGTGCCAAATACTATTGTTTCAGATCGTGATACTAAATTTCTTAGCCACTTTTGGAGATGTTTATGGGCTAAGTTGGGGACTAAACTGCTTTTTAGTACTACTTGTCACCCCCAAACTGATGGACAAACTGAAGTAGTCAATAGAACGTTGTCTACTATGCTTAGGGCTGTTTTGAAGTATAATAAGAAAATGTGGGAGGAATGCTTGCCTCATATTGAATTTGCTTATAATCGTTCATTGCATTCTACTACTAAGATGTGCCCTTTTGAAGTTGTGTATGGTTTCCTACCTCGTGCACCTATTGATTTGTTGCCTCTTCCATCTTCGAAGAAGGTTAATTTTGATGCTAAACAACGTGCTGAATTAATTTGAAAAATGCATGAGTTAACTAAGGAAAACATTGAGCGTATGAATGCTAAATATAAACTTGCTGGAGATAAGGGTAGAAAACATGTTGTGTTTGCACCTGGAGATCTTGTTTGGTTACATTTGCGTAAGGATAGATTTCCTGATTTGCGCAAATCAAAGCTAATGCCACGTGCTGATGGTCCCTTTAAGGTGTTAGAGAAAATAAATGATAATGCATATAAACTTGAGCTGCCTGCAGATTTTGGGGTTAGTCCCACTTTTAACATTGCAGATTTGAAGCCTTATTTGGGTGAGGAAGATGAACTTCCGTCGAGGACGACTTCATTTCAAGAAGGGGAGGATGATGAGGACATCAATACAATTGTTACACCCACAGCCCCTGCTGCTATACATACTGGACCAATTACTAGAGCTCGTGCACGCCAACTAAATTACCAGGTACTTTCGTTTCTTGGTAATGATTCTAATGTTTATGAGAATATGATGCTGCCTAAATTGGATACATTTGTTTTGCTTACAAATGAAGGGCCTAGCTTGGAGAAGGATGAACATTGGAGCAAGAACAAGCATGGAGATGATGCCATGCGCAAGGGGAACAAGAACGGAGTTACAAGTGATGATTTCAGGACTTTGAAGCCACCATAATGGGTGCATGAAGCCTTGGACGAAATATACAAGATGCCACTTCATAAATTTCATCCCGAGGCTATTATAGGTGCTGCGTCACCTTTTTATTGGGCCAGGCCCATGTAATTTCGAAATACATAGGTATAGGCTATTTTTAGAGTCCGTATGTGTGGGGAAACAAGAGATAGGGTTGATTTCGGACCCCTCCACCAAGGGCCACGAAATTCCCCCTCTCTTCCTCCATATATACAGCCCTTAGGGCACCGTTTAGACTTTGGGTTTTGTTTAGATTAAAAGTTCGCCATAGCTGCAACTTCGCGTACTTCGTTTGTGTTCAATGACCAGACAAAGGCGTCACAGAACCCCACCTTGATCAATAAAGCTTTCATCTTATATTCGCAATATCCAGGTTGCAATCTTAGTTTCTTGCTTGTTCTTCGTTTGCTCGCAGGAAACAGACCCTCGTGGTCAGGTTGATCGTGCTCCGGCGTGGTCAATAACCTCTCGGAGTTGGTTTAGCGATTGCTAAGGCGCGACGTCCTCGCACGTTCGTAGTCGGATCGTCAAAGTCGACTTCCACCAAAGCGATATCCATCATCTCATCGAGAGACGGGACACCTTTGCCTATATCACAAGGGGAACAAGAACAGAGTTACAAGTGATGATTTCAGGACTTTGAAGCCACCATAATGGGTGCATGAAGCCTTGGACGAAATATACAAGATGCCACTTCATAAATTTCGTCCCCAGGCTATTCTAGGTGCTGCGTCACCTTATTATTGGGCCAGGCCCATGTAATTTCGAAATACATAAGTATAGGCTATTTTTAGAGTCTGTATGTGTGGGGAAACAAGAGATAGGGTTGATTTCGGACCCCTCCACCAAGGGCCACGAAATTCCCCCCTCTTCCTCCATATATACAGCCCTTAGGGCATCGTTTAGACTTTGGGTTTTGTTTAGATTAAAGTTCGCCATAGCTGCATCTTCGCGTACTTCGTTTGTGTTCAACGACCAGACAAAGCGTCATAAAACCCCACGTTGATCAATAAAGCTTTCATCTTATATTCGCAATATCCAGATTGCAATCTCAGTTTCTTGCTTGTTCTTCATTTGCTCGCAGGAAACAGACCCTCGTGGTCAGGTTGATCATGCTCCAGCGTGGTCAATAACCTCTCGGAGTTGGTTTAGCGATTGCTAAGGCGCGACGTCCTCGCACGTTCGTAGTCGGATCGTCAAAGTCGACTTCCACCAAAGTGATATCCATCATCTCATCAAAAGACGGGACACCTTTGCCTCTATCAAGTGGTATCAGATTTCCAGGTTGCTCGGTGAGATTTTACAGTTTTTCGTAGTTTAGATCGAGTCTGTTCTTCATACCTACAGTCCACGAAAAAGCCACAAAATTTTTTTAGGGTTAGTTCATCATATCCGAACCAATCTGAGCCTTTGCATAATCTTTTTAGGGTTTTGCTTTGCTGAATTTGCGGTTGCATCGTCGTGTCTAGTTGCTGGTCTTAGCGTCTAGTCTTTTAGAGTTTCGAGTTCTGGTCATAAGTTGTCACGCCGCCACCGCACCATCATCATCGCCCCTGCCACCTACCACCACCGCTTCGAATCCGTATCCATATACCACCACCAATCCGTGTCCATATACCACCACCGATCCATATCCATATACTACCACTGCTACCACCACCGCTGCCATATACCACCACCATATATCCACCACCAATCCGAGTTCCTTGCATATTAGGTTTGTTTTTGAGATTCATCTAGTTTCCGATTCGTGTTTCCTTGCCGGCGTAGGTTTCGGGAAAAAAAAGAGTCTGGAAACCACCCTCCGTTTAGGCCCAAAATTTTCCAAAAACGCAGTAGACAAAAAAAATTCTGGCTATCCTATTTTTAGGTGTTTCTAAGCGTATTGAGCCAGTCGCCGTTATAGAAAGTTTTTTTTGACCCGTTTCCAGTTTTTGGGTCCGGGTAGTCGAAAAAAAATTGGTCGAAAAAAATTTCGTGCCCATCCTGTCAGTTTGACCTGGGAAGAGTTTTGAGACACTCGCCATTATAGTGATTTTTCACAAAAAAAAAGAGCAGCGCAAAAAAAACGCAAAAAAAGAGCGATTTTTTTCTAGAGTGTGCTTTTCCCTTGTTTACGTGCAGCGCCGTGATTTTGTTAGTGTTCTAGGCTCACGTCTCTAGCACAGTCTAGCCTAGGACCAGCACAGTACCGTCGTTGAGCGTTTATTCAACTTTGCATCTCTGAATTGATTATTGCTGACCCTTTTTGCTACCATATTATAAGCCTTCCCAGCTCCACATACATCTACGTCGTGCGTTTGACTCTCCCTGGTAATCGCTCTATCCAATCTTTGAGAGTTTTGACTACAACGGTTGCCGATCACCACCTACTGTTGGCTAAGAACTGGTAAGAATTTGAGATTTGCTTGACGGGTTTGTGATACACCACCACCACTTCTTAGTTGTCTGTAGGATCATATTCTTGTGTGTTTCTATTTGCTGCTAACCATGGTAGGATCACAAGCCGATGAGACTGATTGGGAGAACCTGACGAACAAACAGCTACATGATAAATTTCAGCAAATGATGAGTGGACAGGTGCAAGATGTGCTAAACAGATTTGACGAGGCCATGGAGAAGATAGGTGGCATTGAGAAGATGTTCGAAACAAAGCTTGATAGCAAGTTCAATGAATTGCTCACGCGTTCTCCACAACCACAGCCGGCTGCACCTATCGCACCTCTGCAACAACAACAACAACGCCTCCTTCCGAATCAGTATGGACGAGCGAGGTGTGTTCCTATTGTGGATGGCCAAACTTCTGGTGCTGTTGTTCCTGTTGTTGATGCTTCCTTGGCTCCTTCTACTGCTGCTGCTGGTACCCAGGAGGATGATGAGTATGCGGGCGATTATGAGGATGAGGTTGATCAAAATCAGAACTACGTGCAGCCACCAGCACCACCACCAGCAGGTGGACCTCGGGTATATATTCGTAATGGTAGGCCTGCACCACTACCTCAGGTACGAGATGATGTCCATATTCCTAAACTGAAATTGAATATTCCACCATTTGAGGGTAGATATGTTCCTGATATATATCTTACTTGGGAGTTAGAAACTGAACAACGTTTTACATGTTTAAAATATCCGGAGGAGAGACGGGTTGCTGCTGTTGTTTGTGCTTTCACTAGTTTTGCATGTGTATGGTGGTCTGAACATTGTAGATTATATCCTATTCCAGCTACTTGGGCTGCTTTGAAAACTGCTATGCGTACTCGTTGGGTTCCACCATATTATCAACGTGAATTGCTTCGAAAATTGCAGCGTTTAAGACAAGGAAAAAATTCTGTAGAAGAATATTATCAGGAATTACAAACTGGCATGATTAGATGTGGTATTGTTGAGGAGAATGAAGCTATGCTTGCATGTTTTACGGGTGGATTAAATAGAGAGATTCAGACCATTCTAGAGTATAAGGAGTATACTAATATCACTCGTTTATTCCATCTTGCTTGTAAAGCTGAACGTGAAGTGCAGGATCGACAAGCAATGGCGCGCACTAACTTTTCTGCAGGTCGACCTTCATTGATGAGGACATCAATACAATTGTTACACCCACAGCCCCTGCTGCTATACATACTGGACCAATTACTAGAGCTCGTGCACGCCAACTAAATTACCAGGTACTTTCGTTTCTTGGTAATGATTCTAATGTTCATGAGAATATGATGCTGCCTAAATTGGATACATTTGTTTTGCTTACAAATGAAGGGCCTAGCTTGGAGAAGGATGAACATTGGAGCAAGAACAAGCAAGGAGATGATGACATGCGCAAGGGGAACAAGAACGGAGTTACAAGTGATGATTTCAGGACTTTGAAGCCACCATAATGGGTGCATGAAGCCTTGGACGAAATATACAAGATGCCACTTCATAAATTTCGTCCCGAGGCTATTTTAGGTGCTGCGTCACCTTATTATTGGGCCAGGCCCATGTAATTTCGAAATACATAAGTATAGGCTATTTTTAGAGTCCGTATGTGTGGGGAAACAAGAGATAGGGTTGATTTCAGACCCCTCCACCAAGGGCCACGAAATTCCCCCCTCTTCCTCCATATATACAGCCCTTAGGGCATCGTTTAGACTTTGGGTTTTGTTTAGATTAAAAGTTCGCCATAGCTGCAACTTCGCGTACTTCGTTTGTGTTCAACGACCAAACAAAGGCGTCACAGAACCCCACCTTGATCAATAAAGCTTTCATCTTATATTCGCAATATCCAGATTGCAATCTTAGTTTCTTGCTTGTTCTTCGTTTGCTCGCAGGAAACAGACCCTCGTGGTCAGGTTGATCGTGCTCCGGCGTGGTCAATAACCTCTCGGAGTTGGTTTAGCGATTGCTAAGGCGCGACGTCCACGCACGTTCGTAGTCGGATCGTCAAAGTCGACTGCCACCAAAGCGATATCCATCATCTCATCGAAAGACGGGACACCTTTGCCTCTATCAAGTGGTATCAGATTTCCAGGTTGCTCGGTGAGATTTTACAGTTTTTCGTAGTTTAGATCGAGTCTGTTCTTCATACCTACAGTCCACGAAAAAGCCACACAAAAAAAATTAGGGTTAGTTCATCATATCCGAACCAATCTGAGCCTTTGCATAATCTTTTTAGGGTTTTGCTTTGTTGAATTTGCGGTTGCATCGTCGTGTCTAGTTGCTGGTCTTAGAGTCTAGTCTTTTAGAGTTTCGAGTTCTGGTCATAAGTTGTCACGCCGCCGCCGCACCATCATCATCGCCCCTGCCATCTACCACCACCGCTTATCCGCCACCGCTCCGAATCCGTATCCATATACCACCACCAATTCATATACCACCACCGATTCATATCCATATCCATATACTACCACCGCTACCACCACCGCTGCCATATACCACCACCATATATCCACCACCAATCCGAGTTCCTTGCATATTAGGTTTGTTTTCGAGATCCATCTAGATTCCGATTCGTGTTTCCTTGCCGGAGTCGGGTAGCCACGCTCCGTTTAGGCCCAAATTTTTTTGAAAACGCATTTTTCGAAAAAATTTCTGATAGAGGCAAAGGTGTCCCGTCTTTCGATGAGATGATGGATATCGCTTTGGTGGAAGTCGACTTTGACGATCCGACTACGAACGTGCGAGGACGTCGCGCCTTAGCAATCGCTAAACCAACTCCGAGAGGTTATTGACCACGCCGGAGCACGATCAACCTGACCACGAGGGTCTGTTTCCTGCGAGCAAACGAAGAACAAGCAAGAAACTGAGATTGCAATCTGGATATTGCGAATATAAGATGAAAGCTTTATTGATCAAGGTGGGGTTCTTTGACGCCTTTGTCTGGTCGTTGAACACAAACGAAGTACGCGAAGTTGCAGCTATGGCGAACTTTTAATCTAAACAAAACCCAAAGTCTAAACGATGCCCTAAGGGCTGTATATATGGAGGAAGAGGGGGGGAATTTCGTGGCCCTTGGTGGAGGGGTCCGAAATCAACCCTATCTCTTGTTTCCCCACACATACGGACTCTAAAAATAGCCTATACTTATGTATTTCGAAATTACATGGGCCTGGCCCAATAATAAGGTGACGCAGCACCTAAAATAGCCTCGGGACGAAATTTATGAAGTGGCATCTTGTATATTTCGTCCAAGGCTTCATGCACCCATTATGGTGGCTTCCAAGTCCTGAAATCATCACTTGTAACTCCGTTCTTGTTCCCCTTGCGCATGCCATCATCTCCATGCTTGTTCTTGCTCCAATGTTCATCCTTCTCCAAGCTAGGCCCTTCATTTGTAAGCAAAACAAATGTATCCAATTTAGGCAGCATCATATTCTCATGAACATTAGAATCATTACCAAGAAACGAAAGTACCTGGTAATTTAGTTGGCGTGCACGAGCTCTAGTAATTGGTCCAGTATGGATAGCAGCAGGGGCTATGGGTGTAACAATTGTATTGATGTCCTCATCATCCTCCCCTTCTTGAAATGAAGTTGTCCTCGACGGAAGTCCATCTTCCTCACCCAAATAAGGCTTCAAATCTGCAATGTTAAAAGTGGGACTAACCCCAAAATCTGCAGGCAGCTCAAGTTTATATGCATTATCATTTATTTTCTCTAACACCTTAAAGGGACCATCAGCACGTGGCATTAGCTTTGATTTGCGCAAATCAGGAAATCTATCCTTACGCAAATGTAACCAAACAAGATCTCCAGGTGCAAACACAACATGTTTTCTACCCTTATCTCCAGCAAGTTTATATTTAGCATTCATACGCTCAATGTTTTCCTTAGTTAACTCATGCATTTTTAAAATCAATTCAGCACGTTGTTTAGCATCAAAATTAACC
Source organism: Triticum aestivum (assembly GCF_018294505.1). Taxonomy (NCBI): domain Eukaryota; kingdom Viridiplantae; phylum Streptophyta; class Magnoliopsida; order Poales; family Poaceae; genus Triticum; species Triticum aestivum. Next base: position 40,424 of record NW_025226493.1, on the reverse strand, counting down.
TTCTCCGAAGATGGAAGAGGCAACAAATCAATAGTTGCACGAGGTAGGAAACCATACACAACTTCAAAAGGGCACATCTTAGTAGTAGAATGCAATGAACGATTATAAGCAAATTCAATATGAGGCAAGCATTCCTCCCACATTTTCTTATTATTCTTCAAAACAGCCCTAAGCATAGCAGACAATGTTCTATTGACTACTTCAGTTTGTCCATCAGTTTGGGGGTGACAAGTAGTACTAAAAAGCAGTTTAGTCCCCAACTTAGCCCATAAACATCTCCAAAAGTGGCTAAGAAATTTAGTATCACGATCTGAAACAATAGTATTTGGCACACCATGCAAGCGAATAATTTCACGAAAGAACAAATCAGCAACATTAACAGCATCATCGCTTTTATGACATGGTATAAAGTGTGCCATTTTCGAGAATCTATCCACGACAACAAATATGCTATCCCTCCCCTTCTTTGTTCGAGGTAAACCTAAAACAAAGTCCATAGATATATCCTCCCAAGGAACACTAGGTACAGGCAAAGGCATATATAAACCATGAGGATTGATGATGAGGACATCAATACAATTGTTACACCCACAGCCCCTGCTGCTATACATACTGGACCAATTACTAGAGCTCGTGCACGCCAACTAAATTACCAGGTACTTTCGTTTCTTGGTAATGATTCTAATGTTCATGAGAATATGATGCTGCCTAAATTGGATACATTTGTTTTGCTTACAAATGAAGGGCCTAGCTTGGAGAAGGATGAACATTGGAGCAAGAACAAGCATGGAGATGATGGCATGCGCAAGGGGAACAAGAACGGAGTTACAAGTGATGATTTCAGGACTTTGAAGCCACCATAATGGGTGCATGAACCCTTGGACGAAATATACAAGATGCCACTTCATAAATTTCGTCCTGAGGCTATTTTAGGTGTTGCGTCACCTTATTATTGGGCCAGGCCCATGTAATTTCGAAATACATAAGTATAGGCTATTTTTAGAGTCCGTATGTGTGGGGAAACAAGAGATAGGGTTGATTTCGGACCCCTCCACCAAGGGCCACGAAATTCCCCCCTCTTCCTCCATATATACAGCCCTTAGGGCATCGTTTAGACTTTGGGTTTTGTTTAGATTAAAAGTTCGCCATAGCTGCAACTTCGCGTACTTCGTTTGTGTTCAACGACCAAACAAAGGCGTCACAGAACCCCACCTTGATCAATAAAGCTTTCATCTTATATTCGCAATATCCAGATTGCAATCTTAGTTTCTTGCTTGTTCTTCGTTTGCTCGCAGGAAACAGACCCTCGTGGTCAGGTTGATCGTGCTCCGGCGTGGTCAATAACCTCTCGGAGTTGGTTTAGCGATTGCTAAGGCGCGACGTCCACGCACGTTCGTAGTCGGATCGTCAAAGTCGACTGCCACCAAAGCGATATCCATCATCTCATCGAAAGACGGGACACCTTTGCCTCTATCAAGTGGTATCAGATTTCCAGGTTGCTCGGTGAGATTTTACAGTATTTCGTAGTTTAGATCGAGTCTGTTCTTCATACCTACAGTCCACAAAAAAAAATTTAGGGTTAGTTCATCATATCCGAACCAATCTGAGCCTTTGCATAATCTTTTTAGGGTTTTGCTTTGTTGAATTTGCGGTTGCATCGTCGTGTCTAGTTGCTGGTCTTAGAGTCTAGTCTTTTAGAGTTTCGAGTTCTGGTCATAAGTTGTCACGCCGCCGCCACACCATCATCATCGCCCCTGCCATCTACCACCACCGCTCCGAATCCGTATCCATATACCACCACCAATCCGTGTCCATATACCACCACCGATCCATATCCATATACTACCACCACCGCTGCCATATACCACCACCATATATCCACCACCAATCCGAGTTCCTTGATTATTAGGGTTGTTTTCGAGATCCATCTAGTTTCCGATTCGTGTTTCCTTGCCAGAGTAGGTTTCGGAAAAAAAAATTCTGGCTATCCTATTTTTAGGTGTTTCTGAGTGTTTTGAGACAGGTTGATGAGGACATGACTACCTTGGATATGACCAAAAATATTGCATATATGCATATTTGTTAGGTGATTTCTAGTGCAAACTATTCAATAATCTATTTATGTTATCCAGAACAAAAATACTTCACACACTTTTGTGTTTTGTCTAATTGCAGGTGTATGGGACATTTGTACAATCCACATATGAAGATAAGGAAGAAAGAGATGTTTATTTGCTGTCCAAAAAGTTCTCTCACGTCACTTTTGGCCCAAGAGAAGATAGAGTCCAAGTCTCTCACGTTCTGGATTCAGATTCGGACTGCACAGACATACCTGACTCAAAACGCACACAAGTTTTTCATACGGACTCCGAATTGGGTGATTATTTTTTTGTTGGAAACTAGATTTCGTGCACTTTCCAACCCATTTGGAATCACCTTCAAATTCGTCCGGAGCGTTGAGTTGTGGACGAAACAATCTGATGCTGCAGCAGAATCCGAGTCAAACTACAAGTCCAAAGGTGTTACATCACCTCCACTTGGGCCCATTGGCCTTGTACGACCTAGATTTGGTTTTAGGCTGCCTTGGGACGTCCTCCCACCTCCTTGGCCGCCACCCCTTGCTCCTATATAAGTAGATCCATCTAGTAGCTTTTCCTGGGGATTTGTTTAGTTAAAAGTTAGCCATTGCAACTTCGTGTACTTCGTTTGTGTCCAACGACCAGACCAAGACCGCTTCCGGATCCCCACCATTATCAATACTTCATATATATTTGCAATATTCAGATTGCTTTATCATATTCTTGCTCGTTCTTCGATTGCTTGCAGGAATAGACCTTCGTGGTCAGGCTGACCGTGCTTCCGGCATCGTCAGTAACCTCAGGAGATTGGTTTAGCGATTGCTAAGGCGCAACGTCGTTCACGTTTGTAGTCGGATCGTCAAAGTCGTCTCCACCAAATCGATAGTTATCATCTCATCGAAAGATCGGGACCCTCGCCTCTATCAAGTGGTATCAGTTTTCAGGTTGCTCGGTGAGAATTTCCAGTTTTTCTTAGATTAGATTTTTTTCTTACCTATTGTCCAAGAAAAAGCCACAAAAAAAGTTAGATCTGTTCATCCTTTATCCAAGCCAGTCTGAGCCTTTGCAATTTTCTATTCATTGCTTGCATAGTTGAATTATCGGTTGCATCGTCTGTCAGTTGCTGGTCTTAGTGTCTAGTTCCTTTAGAGTTTCGAGTTCTGTTCACATTAGTCACGCCGCCGCTGCATCATTATCCCTTCCGCCGTCCACCATCCCATCTATTAATTTCCACCATGTGCTACGCACTTTTCATTGTCATAATCATAGTTGAGGTCATTCACATCTTCGCCTGATCCAATCTGCATCTTATCTAGTTTGTCTTGGAAAGAGGGAGAAAAAAAAGAGAGAGAAAAAAAAGAGAAAAAAGGAAAGAAAAAAAAGAAAAAGAGAGAGAAGAAAAAGAAAAAAAAGCGTGAGAAAAAAGGAGAGAAAAAAAATTGGATCTATCTAGAATCAATCTCGTACCTGAATTCGGATTGGAATCTGTTTTGCGCACTGTTCAGTAAAACAGGTGTACCTTCCTCATACGAAGTCAGTTTTGGCTCCGTGAGTACTCAAATTGAAGATAGCGACGAGCCGCACCTAAATAGTTGCAGAAGCAAGTTCAGTATTTGACACCTCAAAATCGGCTTCTAAATAGGTCTTTTTGCCCCCCGAAGTTCGTGAACACAACTTGTTCCAATTTTTCAGGCCAGTTTTAGAATTCTTTGACTCCTCATATCAACTCGGAATTGAGTGATTCTTTTTGCATTGGAAAGATTGAGTTAGTAGCATTCTTTGAAAGAATTTATCAGAAAATTGTCTCAAACTTTTCAAGAGGAAAGTTGGAGAGAGAGTTGTTGTATATCCTGCTTGGCAGTTGTTTTTCATCATTATCTTCACTGCCGTTGTGATCTTCACTTATATCTTGCTGTCAAGAGCTACTTAGTATCCTTCATTGATGCTAGTTGTGCTACACCGTGACCTCATTAGTGTTCTAGGCTCGCGTCTCTAGTCCGGTCTAGCCTAGGACCAGCACAGTACCGTCGTTGAGCGTTTATTCAACATTGCATCTTTGAATTGATTATTGCTAATCTTTTGCTACCATATATAGCCAACCCAGCTCCACATATTTCTACACCGTGTATACGTACGCTCCCCTGGCAATCGCTTTACTCAATATTCGAAGTTACTTGACACCGCTGGTTGCCGATCACCGCCTGCTGCATGGTAAGAACTTGTAAGACATTGATATTTGCTTTACTGTGAGCGTTTTACCACCACATCCTAGTAGTTATAGGAACATTATTTTTGGATTTTGTTTCTTGTTCTACTAATCATGACAGGATCCAGAGTCAATTCATGGGCTTTGTCGATCGCGGGAGACGTGCCACCACCTTTGCAAATACCACAACCGTCACGAGAGGTGCACAAACATCCAAATGCACGTGATCAGGTTAATGTATCTATACCACCATTTAATGGCCGTTTTAAACCTGCTTTATATATTGAATGGGAGTTCGACATAAAAAATATATTTGCTTCCCATAATTTCAATGAACATAAAAAGGTTAAGGTTGCGATTGGTTCTTTCACTGGTTATGCTTTGGTTTGGTGGAGTGAATATTGTCGGTTACACCCTGATTATATACCTACTACTTGGGATGATTTGAAACTTGCCATGCGACATACTTTCGTCCCTGCTTATTATACTCGTGACATGATTAAGAAGTTGCAACACTTAAAACAAGGTAGTGAAACTGTAACAAAATATTATGATGATTTACAAACTACCTTGTTGCATTCCTCTTTAGAAGAAAGTGAAGATGATTTTATGGATAGATTTTGGGGAGGATTAAACCGTGATATTCAAGAGATACTAATTCATGAAGAGTGTTATCCTATGGACCATTTGTTTCATCTTGCTTGCAAAGCTGAACAGGAAATAAAAAGACGTGTTGGCCACGAGGAGAACAAGCGCACGGTGCACATTCCAAGAGTTGATATGATTGTTCCTTCAACTACTAGGCATACTATGACAACCACATCCGTTGTTGTCAGGACTACATCACCTCCACCATGTGACACATCGCCCCCGAGAGTGGCTACATCATCTGAGTTGATCATAAGAGGTAATAACAAAGGTACTGATCTTCCATCTCTACATGAGAATGATGAATGCCTTGTCAATTTGAATGCACCATCTGATGAGCTACCCACTACTTTGATCACACCACCTATTTTAGAGGACTACGTTGATAATTTAACTTTGCCATGTGATCAAACAACTGAAATACCAACAATTTTGAGTGCACCCATTGAATTAACTATTGATGCAAAAGAACCAATGTTTAATCATTTTGATATGACCTGTAATCTTGGTGATGATTCTGTGTTGAATGACTTATTGCATGTTTGCTTATTTAAGCATGTTGTAGCATGTAAATTTGATGCAAGTAAGGTTTATTCACCAATGTTGGGATGGTTTAATGATGAACATTGTCAATCTTTTGAAATGAATAAGAGCTTCACTTATATGTGCAAACTGAGTTGCAATATTTTCATGCCTTCTACTTCTTGTGCTAATTTTTTGGCTTTAGATTTTATGAACTATGCAAGTTACTCATCTATTCATGTGTCATATATGCAAAAATCAAGGGAAGTAAAAATGGATGACATATACATATACAACATGTACACCTTGTCTTTTTTGTTAGCCACATTTCAGATTAAGCAACGCCGAGGACGGCTTTATTTTCAAGAAGGGGAGGATGATGAGGACATGACTACCTTGGATATGACCAAAAATATTGCATATATGCATATTTGTTAGGTGATTTCTAGTGCAAACTATTCAATAATCTATTTATGTTATCCAGAACAAAAATACTTCACACACTTTTGTGTTTTGTCTAATTGCAGGTGTATGGGACATTTGTACAATCCACATATGAAGATAAGGAAGAAAGAGATGTTTATTTGCTGTCCAAAAAGTTCTCTCACGTCACTTTTGGCCCAAGAGAAGATAGAGTCCAAGTCTCTCACGTTCTGGATTCAGATTCGGACTGCACAGACATACCTGACTCAAAACGCACACAAGTTTTTCATACGGACTCCGAATTGGGTGATTATTTTTTTGTTGGAAACTAGATTTCGTGCACTTTCCAACCCATTTGGAATCACCTTCAAATTCGTCCGGAGCGTTGAGTTGTGGACGAAACAATCTGATGCTGCAGCAGAATCCGAGTCAAACTACAAGTCCAAAGGTGTTACATCACCTCCACTTGGGCCCATTGGCCTTGTACGACCTAGATTTGGTTTTAGGCTGCCTTGGGACGTCCTCCCACCTCCTTGGCCGCCACCCCTTGCTCCTATATAAGTAGATCCATCTAGTAGCTTTTCCTGGGGATTTGTTTAGTTAAAAGTTAGCCATTGCAACTTCGTGTACTTCGTTTGTGTCCAACGACCAGACCAAGACCGCTTCCGGATCCCCACCATTATCAATACTTCATATATATTTGCAATATTCAGATTGCTTTATCATATTCTTGCTCGTTCTTCGATTGCTTGCAGGAATAGACCTTCGTGGTCAGGCTGACCGTGCTTCCGGCATCGTCAGTAACCTCAGGAGATTGGTTTAGCGATTGCTAAGGCGCAACGTCGTTCACGTTTGTAGTCGGATCGTCAAAGTCGTCTCCACCAAATCGATAGTTATCATCTCATCGAAAGATCGGGACCCTCGCCTCTATCACAGGTGCCATTATAGGAAGTTTTTTTTGACCCGTTTCCAGTTTTTGGGTCCGGGCAGTCAAAAAAAAAAAATTGGTCGAAAAAATTTCGTGCCCATCCTGTCAGTTTGAGCTAAGAAGAGTTTTGAGACACTCGCCATTATAGTGATTCTTCGCAAAAAAAAAGCAGCGCAAAAAAAAAGCGCAAAAAAAAGAGCGAATTTTTTTTTCAGAGTGTGCTTTTCCCTTGTTTACGTGCCACGCCGTGATTTTGTTGGTGTTCTAGGCTCGCGTCTCTAGCACAGTCTAGCCTAGGACCAGCACAGTACCGTCGTTGAGCGTTTATTCAACTTTGCATCTCTGAATTGATTATTGCTGACCCTTTTTGCTACCATACTATAAGCCTTCCCAGCTCCACATACATCTACGTCGTGTGTTTGACTCTCCCTGGTAATCGCTCTATCCAAGCTTTGAGAGTTTTTGACTACAACGGTTGCCGATCACCGCCTGCTGCTGGGTAAGAACTGGTAAGAATTTGAGATTTGCTTGACGGATTTGTGATACACCACCACCACTTCTTAGTAGTCTGTAGGATCATATTCTTGTGTGTTTCTATTGCTGCTAACCATGCCAGGATCACAAGCCGACGAGATTGACTGGGAGAATTTATCGAACAAGGAGCTTCATGATAAGTTTCAGCAAATGATGACTGAACAGGTGCAAGATGTGCTGAACAATTTTGAAGAGGCCATGGAGAAGATCACTGGCCTTAAGAAGACGTTCGAAACAAAGCTCGATAAAAAGTTTAATGAATTGCTCGCGCGTCTTCCACCACCACCACCCGCTGCACCTAACGCACCTCTCCAACAACAACAACAACGACTACCTCCACGTCGCGAAGCAGACCTCCGCCGAGCAAGCCGTGTTCCTCTTGCGTTTGGCCAAACTGTTGGTGCTGCTGTTGATACTTCTTTGGCTCCTGCTGCTGATGCGGAGGAGGATGATTATGTGGGAGATTATGAGGATGAGGTTGATCAAAATCAACACTACATGCAGCCACCTGTACCACCACCAGCAGGTCGACCTCAGGTATATATTCGTAATGGTAGGCCTGCACCACCACCTCAGGTACGAGATGATGTCCATATTCCTAAACTGAAATTGAATATTCCACCATTTGAGGGTAGATATGTTCCTGATATATATCTTACTTGGGAGTTAGAAACTGAACAACGATTTACATGTTTACAATATCCTGAGGAGAGACGAGTTGCTGCTGCCGTTTGTGCTTTCACTAGTTTTGCATGTGTATGGTGGTCTGAACATTGTAGATTATATCCTATTCCAACTACTTGGGCTGCTTTGAAAACTGCTATGCGTACGCGTTGGGTTCCACCATATTATCAACGTGAATTGCTTCAAAAATTGCAGCGTTTAAGACAAGGGAAAAATTCTGTAGAAGAATATTATCAGGAATTACAAACTGGCATGATTAGATGTGGTATTGTTGAGGAGAATGACGCTATGCTTGCACGATTTCTGGGTGGATTAAATGGAGAGATTCAAACCATTCTAGACTATAAGGAGTATACTAATATCACTCGTTTATTCCATCTTGCTTGTAAAGCTGAACGTGAAGTGCAGGATCGACAAGCATTGGGGCGAACTAACTTTTCTGCAGGCCGACCTTCATCATGGACACCACGTGCATCTTCTACTTCAACTGCACCAGCACCTCCATCCGGTGCCACCTCCAGCCGTGATACAAGAAAACAGGCACAACCACCATTATCTACCAAGAGCGCACCTGCGGGGCCTGCACAGCGTTCTTCTTCTTCCATGGCATCAACAGGGCACACAAGTGATATTATTTGTCGTCGTTGTAAGGGAGGAGGTCATTATGCGAGAGAATGCAAATCTCCGCGTGTGATGATTGCTACCGCGGATGGTGGATAAGAGTCTGCTAGTGACTATGATGAGAAGACTTTGGCTCTTATTACATGTGAAGAACATGGTGGAGATGATTCTGATCATGAGACGCAATACATGGCTCCTGAAGACGCTGACAGGTATGAATGTTTAGTTGCTCAACGTGTTTTGAGTGTGCAGGTCACACAAGCTGAGCAAAATCAGAGGCACAATTTGTTCCATACCAAGGGAGTTGTGAAGGAACGTTCTGTGCGCGTCATCATAGACGGAGGGAGCTGTAACAACTTGGCTAGCATGGAGATGGTGGAGAAGCTTTCTCTCACCACAAGACCACATCCACATCCTTACTACATCCAATGGTTCAACAACAGCGGCAAGGTTAAGGTAACACGTACTGTTCGTGTGCATTTTAGTATCTCTACATATGCTGATTATGTTGATTGTGATGTGGTACATATGCAAGCATGTTCCTTATTACTTGGTAGACCATGGCAATTTGATAAAAATTCTGTACACCATGGTAGAAACAATCACTATACTCTTGTTCATAAGGATAAAATATTACTTTGCTTCCTATGACTCCTGATTCCATTTTGAAAGATGATATTAATAGAGCTAATAAAGCACAACAGGAGAAGAATAAGAGTGAAAATCAGATTGTGGCAAAAGAATTTGAGCAACAAATGAAGCCTAATAATAAACCATCTAGTGTTGCTTCTGAAATTAAATTGAAAAGTGCATGTTTATTTGCCACCAAATCTGATATTGATGAGCTAGATTTCAGCAAATCTGTTTGCTATGCTTTTGTGTGCAAAGAGGCATTATTTTCATTCGAGGACGTGCCTTCCTCTTTGCCTCCTGCTGTCACTAACATTTTGCAGGAGTTCGCGGATGTTTTTCCACAAGACGTGCCACCGGGATTACCGCCTATTCGAGGGATTGAGCATCAGATTGACTTAATTCCCGGTGCTTCACTGCCAAACCGTGCACCATACCGTACCAATCCAGAGGAGACGAAGGAGATTATGCGTCAAGTACACGAGCTTCTCGACCAAGGTTATATACGCGAATCCCTTAGTCCTTGTGCTGTTCCTATTATTCTAGTGCCGAAAAAGGATGGTACATCACGTATGTGTGTTGATTGTAGAGGCATTAATAATATTACTATTCGTTATCGTCATCCTATTCCTAGGCTAGATGAATTGAGTGGCTCTACAATATTCTCCAAAGTTGGTTTGCGTAGTGGCTACCATCAAATTCGTATGAAATTGGGAGATGAATGGAAAACAGCATTTAAAACTAAGTTTGGATTATATGAGTGGTTAGTCATGCCTTTTGGGTTAACTAATGCACCTAGTACTTTCATGAGATTAATGAACGAAGTTTTACGTGCTTTCATTGGACGATTTGTGGTAGTTTACTTTGATGACATATTGATTTATAGCAGATCTTTGGAAGAACATTTGGAACATTTACGTGCTGTTTTTATTGCTCTAAGTGATGCACGTTTGTTTGGTAACCTTGGGAAGTGCACCTTTTGCACCGACCGAGTATCTTTTCTTGGCTATGTTGTTACTCCACAGGGAATTGAAGTTGATAAGGCCAAGATTGAAGCTATTGAGAGTTGGCCGCAGCCCAAAACGGTCAGACAAGTGAGGAGTTTTCTTGGCCTCGCTGGATTCTATAGGCGTTTTGTGAGAGATTTCAGCACCATTGCTGCACCTCTCAATGAGCTTACAAAGAAAGATGTGCCTTTTCTTTGGGGTACTGCACAGGAAGAAGCCTTCACGGTATTGAAAGATAAGTTGACACATGCTCCTTTACTCCAACTTCCTGATTTTAATAAGACTTTTGAGCTTGAATGTGATGCTAGTGGAATTGGATTAGGAGGTGTGTTATTACAAGATGGCAAACCTGTTGCATACTTTTCTGAAAAATTGAGTGGGCCTAGTCTGAATTATTCTACTTATGATAAAGAATTATATGCTCTTGTTCGGACTTTAGAAACATGGCAACATTATTTATGGCCCAAAGAATTTGTTATACGTTCTGATCATGAATCTTTGAAACATATTAAAAGTCAAGCTAAACTGAATCGTAGACATGCTAAATGGGTTGAATTCATTGAGACTTTCCCTTATGTCATTAAACACAAGAAGGGAAAAGAAAATGTTATTGCTGATGCATTGTCTCGTCGCTATACTATGCTTTCACAACTTGACTTCAAAATATTTGGTTTGGAGACCATCAAAGATCAATATGTGCATGATGCTGATTTTAAAGATGTAATGCAGAATTGCAAAGAAGGAAGAATGTGGAACAAGTTTGTCGTTAACGATGGATTTGTGTTTCGTGCTAACAAGCTATGCATTCCAGCTAGCTCCGTTCGTCTTTTGTTGTTGCAGGAGGCACATGGAGGAGGATTAATGGGACACTTTGGCATGAAGAAGACGGAGGACGTACTTGCTACACATTTCTTTTGGCCAAAGATGAGACGGGATGTTGAGCGTTTTATTGCTCGCTGCACTACATGTCAAAAAGCTAAGTCACGACTCAATCCTCATGGTTTATATATGCCTTTGCCTGTACCTAGTGTTCCTTGGGAGGATATATCTATGGACTTTGTTTTAGGTTTACCTCGAACAAAGAAGGGGAGGGATAGCATATTTGTTGTCGTGGATAGATTCTCGAAAATGGCACACTTTATACCATGTCATAAAAGCGATGATGCTGTTAATGTTGCTGATTTGTTCTTTCGTGAAATTATTCGCTTGCATGGTGTGCCAAATACTATTGTTTCAGATCGTGATACTAAATTTCTTAGCCACTTTTGGAGATGTTTATGGGCTAAGTTGGGGACTAAACTGCTTTTTAGTACTACTTGTCACCCCCAAACTGATGGACAAACTGAAGTAGTTAATAGAACGTTGTCTACTATGCTTAGGGCTGTTTTGAAGAATAATAAGAAAATGTGGGAAGAATGCTTGCCTCATATTGAATTTGCTTATAATCGTTCATTGCATTCTACTACTAAGATGTGCCCTTTTGAAGTTGTGTATGGTTTCCTACCTCATGCACCTATTGATTTGTTGCCTCTTCCATCTTCGGAGAAGGTTAATTTTGATGCTAAACAACGTGCTGAATTGATTTTAAAAATGCATGAGTTAACTAAGGAAAACATTGAGCGCATGAATGCTAAATATAAACTTGCTGGAGATAAGGGTAGAAAACATGTTGTGTTTGCACCTGGAGATCTTGTTTGGTTACATTTGCGTAAGGATAGATTTCCTGATTTGCGCAAATCAAAGTTAATGCCACGTGCTGATGGTCCCTTTAAGGTGTTAGAGAAAATAAATGATAATGCATATAAACTTGAGCTGCCTGCAGATTTTGGGGTTAGTCCCACTTTTAACATTGCAGATTTGAAGCCTTATTTGGGTGAGGAAGATGAACTTCCGTCGAGGACGACTTCATTTCAAGAAGGGGAGGATGCTGAGGACATCAATACAATTGTTACACCCACAGCCCCTGCTGCTATACATACTGGACCAATTACTAGAGCTCGTGCACGCCAACTAAATTACCAGGTACTTTTGTTTCTTGGTAATGATTCTAATGTTCATGAGAATATGATGCTGCCTAAATTGGATACATTTGTTTTGCTTACAAATGAAGGGCCTAGCTTGGAGAAGGATGAACATTGGAGCAAGAACAAGCATGGAGATGATGACATGCGCAAGGGGAACAAGAACGGAGTTACAAGTGATGATTTCAGGACTTTGAAGCCACCATAATGGGTGCATGAAGCCTTGGACGAAATATACAAGATGCCACTTCATAAATTTCGTCCCGAGGCTATTTTAGGTGCTGCGTCACCTTATTATTGGGCCAGGCCCATGTAATTTCGAAATACATAAGTATAGGCTATTTTTAGAGTCCGTATGTGTGGGGAAACAAGAGATAGGGTTGATTTCGGACCCCTCCACCAAGGGCCACGAAATTCCCCCCTCTTCCTCCATATATACAGCCCTTAGGGCATCGTTTAGACTTTGGGTTTTGTTTAGATTAAAAAGTTCGCCATAGCTGCAACTTCGCGTACTTCGTTTGTGTTCAACGACCAGACAAAGGCGTCACAGAACCCCACCTTGATCAATAAAGCTTTCATCTTATATTCGCAATATCCAGATTGCAATCTTAGTTTCTTGCTTGTTCTTCGTTTGCTCGCAGGAAACAGACCCTCGTGGTCAGGTTGATCGTGCTCCGGCGTGGTCAATAACCTCTCGGAGTTGGTTTAGCGATTGCTAAGGCGCGACGTCCTCGCACGTTCGTAGTCGGATCGTCAAAGTCGACTTCCACCAAAGCGATATCCATCATCTCATCGAAAGACGGGACACCTTTGCCTCTATCAGGATATATCTATGGACTTTGTTTTAGGTTTACCTCGAACAAAGAAGGGGAGGGATAACATATTTGTTGTCGTGGATAGATTCTCGAAAATGGCACACTTTATACCATGTCATAAAAGCGATGATGCTGTTAATGTTGCTGATTTGTTCTTTCGTGAAATTATTCGCTTGCATGGTGTGCCAAATACTATTGTTTCAGATCGTGATACTAAATTTCTTAGCCACTTTTGGAGATGTTTATGGGCTAAGTTGGGGACTAAACTGCTTTTTAGTACTACTTGTCACCCCCAAACTGATGGACAAACTGAAGTAGTCAATAGAACGTTGTCTACTATGCTTAGGGCTGTTTTGAAGAATAATAAGAAAATGTGGGAGGAATGCTTGCCTCATATTGAATTTGCTTATAATCGTTCATTGCATTCTACTACTAAGATGTGCCCTTTTGAAGTTGTGTATGGTTTCCTACCTCATGCACCTATTGATTTGTTGTCTCTTCCATCTTCGGAGAAGGTTAATTTTGATGCTAAACAACGTGCTGAATTGATTTTAAAAATGCATGAGTTAACTAAGGAAAACATTGAGCGCATGAATGCTAAATATAAACTTGCTGGAGATAAGGGTAGAAAACATGTTGTGTTTGCACCTGGAGATCTTGTTTGGTTACATTTGCGTAAGGATAGATTTCCTGATTTGCGCAAATCAAAGTTAATGCCACGTGCTGATGGTCCCTTTAAGGTGTTAGAGAAAATAAATGATAATGCATATAAACTTGAGCTGCCTGCAGATTTTGGGCTTAGTCCCACTTTTAACATTGCAGATTTGAAGCCTTATTTGGGTGAGGAAGATGAACTTCCGTCGAGGACGACTTCATTTCAAGAAGGGGAGGATGATGAGGACATCAATACAATTGTTACACCCACAGCCCCTGCTGTTATACATACTGGACCAATTACTAGAGCTCGTGCACGCCAACTAAATTACCAGGTACTTTCGTTTCTTGGTAATGATTCTAATGTTCATGAGAATATGATGCTGCCTAAATTGGATACATTTGTTTTGCTTACAAATGAAGGGCCTAGCTTGGAGAAGGATGAACATTGGAGCAAGAACAAGCATGGAGATGATGGCATGCGCAAGGGGAACAAGAACGGAGTTACAAGTGATGATTTCAGGACTTTGAAGCCACCATAATGGGTGCATGAAGCCTTGGACGAAATATACAAGATTCCACTTCATAAATTTCGTCCCGAGGCTATTTTAGGTGCTGCGTCACCTTATTATTGGGCCAGGCCCATGTAATTTCGAAATACATAAGTATAGGCTATTTTTAGAGTCCGTATGTGTGGGGAAACAAGAGATAGGGTTGATTTCGGACCCCTCCACCAAGGGCCACGAAATTCCCCCCTCTTCCTCCATATATACAGCCCTTAGGGCATCGTTTAGACTTTGGGTTTTGTTTAGATTAAAAGTTCGCCATAGCTGCAACTTCGCATACTTCGTTTGTGTTCAACGACCAGACAAAGGCGTCACAGAACCCCACCTTGATCAATAAAGCTTTCATCTTATATTCGCAATATCCAGATTGCAATCTTAGTTTCTTGCTTGTTCTTCGTTTGCTCGCAAGAAACAGACCCTCGTGGTCAGGTTGATCGTGCTCCGGCGTGGTCAATAACCTCTCGGAGTTGGTTTAGCGATTACTAAGGCGCGACGTCCACGCACGTTCGTAGTCGGATCGTCAAAGTCGACTGCCACCAAAGCGATATCCATCATCTCATCGAAAGACTGGACACCTTTGCCTCTATCATTCATCATGGACACCGCGTGCATCTTCTACTTCAACTGCACCAGCACCTCCATCAGGTGCCACCTCCAGCCGTGATACAAGAAAGCAGGCACAACCACTATTATTTGTCAAGAGCGAACCTGCCGGGCCTCCACATAGTTCTTCTTCCATGGCATCAACAGGGCACACAAGTGATATTATTTGTCATCGTTGTAAGGGAAGAGGTCATTATGCGAGACAATGCAAATCTCAGCGTGTGATGATTGCTACTGAGGATGGTGGGTATGAGTCCGCTAGTGACTATGATGAGGAGACTTTGGCTCTTATTACACGTGAAGAACATGGTGGAGATGATTCTGATCATGAGACGCAATACATGGCTCCTGAAGACGCTGACATGTATGAATGTTTAGTTGCTCAACGTGTTTTGAGTGTGTAGGTCACACAAGCTAAGCAAAATCAGAGGCACAATTTGTTCCATATCAAGGGAGTTGTGAAGGAACATTCTGTGCGCGTCATCATAGACGGAGGGAGCTACAACAACTTGGCTAGCATGGAGATGGTGGAGAAGCTTTCTCTCACCACAAGACCACATCCAGGTCCTTACTACATCCAATGGTTCAACAACAGCGGCAAGGTTAAGGTAACACGTACTGTTCGTGTGCATTTTAGTATCTCTACATATGCTGATTATGTTGATTGTGATGTGGTACCTATGCAAGCATGTTCCTTATTACTTGGTAGACCATGGCAATTTGATAAAAATTCTGTACACCATGGTAGAAACAATCGGTATACTCTTGTTCATAAGGATAAAAATATTACTTTGCTTCCTATTACTCCTGATTCTATTTTGAAAGATGATATTAATAGAGCTAATAAAGCAAAACAGGAGAAGAATAAGAGTGAAAATCAGATTGTGGCAAAAGAATTTGAGCAAGAAATGAAGCCTAATAATAAACCATCTAGTGTTGCTTCTGAAATTAAATTGAAAAGTGCATGTTTATTTGCCACCAAATCTGATATTGATGAGCTAGATTTCAGCAAATCTGTTTGCTATGCTTTTGTGTGCAAAGAGGCATTATTTTCATTCGAGGACGTGCCTTCCTCTTTGCCTCCTGCTGTCACTAACATTTTGCAGGAGTTCGCTAACGTCTTTCCACAAGACGTGCCACCGGGATTACCGCCTATTCGAGGGATTGAGCATCAGATTGACTTAATTCCCGGTGCTTCACTGCCAAACCGTGCGCCATACCGTAGCAATCCAGAGGAGACGAAGGAGATTATGCGTCAAGTACAAGAGCTTCTCGACAAAGGTTATATACGCGAATCCCTTAGTCCTTGTGCTATTCCTATTATTCTAGTGCCGAAAAAGGATGGTACATCACGTATGTGTGTTGATTGTAGAGGCATTAATAATATTAATATTCATTATCGTCATCCTATTCCTAGGCTAGATGATATGCTTGATGAATTGAGTGGCTCTACAATATTCTCCAACGTTGATTTGCATAGTGGATACCATCAAATTCGCATGAAATTGGGAGATGAATGGAAAATTGCATTTAAAACTAAGTTTGGATTATATGAGTGGTTAGTCATGCCTTTTGGGTTAACTAATGCACCTAGTACTTTCATGAGATTAATGAACGAAGTTTTACGTGATTTCATTGGACGATTTGTGGTAGTTTACTTTGATGACATATTGATTTATACAAGATCTTTGGAAGAACATTTGGAACATTTACGTGATGTTTTTATTGCTCTACATGATGCACGTTTGTTTGGTAACCTTGGGAAGTGCACCTTTTGCACTGACCGAGTATCTTTTCTTGGTTATGTTGTTACTCCACAGGGAATTGAAGTTGATAAAGACAAGATTTAAGCTATTGAGAGTTGGCCGCAGCCCAAAACGGTCACACAAGTGAGGAGTTTTCTTGGCCTCGCTGGATCCTATGGGCGTTTTGTGAGAGATTTCAGCACCATTGCTGCACCTCTCAATGAGCTTACAAAGAAAGATGTGCCTTTTCTTTGGGGTACCGCACAGGAAGAAGCCTTCACGGTATTGAAAGATAAGTTGACACATGCTCCTTTACTCCAACTTCCTGATTTTAATAAGACTTTTGAGCTTGAATGTGATGCTAGTGGAATTGGATTAGGAGGTGTGTTATTACAAGATGGCAAACCTGTTGCATATTTTTCTGAAAAATTGAGTGGGCCTAGTCTGAATTATTCTACTTATGATAATGAATTATATGCTCTTGTTCGGACTGTAGAAACATGGCAACATTATTTATGGCCCAAAGAATTTGTTATACATTAGGATCATGAATCTTTGAAACATATTAAAAGTCAAGCTGAACTGAATCGTAGACATGCTAAATGGGTTGAACTCATTGAGACTTTCCCTTATGTCATTAAACACAAGAAGGGAAAAGAATATGTTATTGCTGATGCTTTGTCTCGTCGCTATACTATGCTTTCACAACTTGACTTCAAAATATTTGGTTTGGAGACTATCAAAGATCAATATGTGCATGATGCTGATTTTAAAGATGTAATGCAGAATTGTAAAGGAAGAATGTGGAACAAGTTCGTCATTAATGATGGATTTGTGTTTCGTGCTAACAAGCTATGCATTCCAGCTAGCTCTGTTCGTCTTTTGTTGTTGCAGGAGGCGCATGGAGGAGGATTAATGGGACACTTTGGCGTGAAGAAGACGGAGGACGTACTTGCTACACATTTCTTTTGGCCAAAGATGAGACGGGATGTTGAGCGTTTTATTGCTCGCTGCACTACATGTCAAAAAGCTAAGTCACGACTCAATCCTCATGGTTTATATATGCCTTTGCCTGGACTTAGTGTTCCTTGGGAGGATATATCTATGGACTTTGTTTTAGGTTTACCTCGAACAAAGAAGGGGAGGGATAGCATATTTGTTGTCGTGGATAGATTCTCGAAAATGGCACACTTTATACCATGTCATAAAAGCGATGATGTTGTTAATGTTGTTGATTTGTTCTTTCGTGAAGTTATTCGCTTGCATGGTGTGCCAAATACTATTGTTTCAGATCGTGATACTAAATTTCTTAGCCACTTTTGGAGATGTTTATGGGCTAAGGTGGGGACTAAACTGCTTTTTAGTACTACTTGTCACCCCCAAACTGATGGACAAACTGAAGTAGTCAATAGAACATTGTCTACGATGCTTAGGGCTATTTTGAAAAATAATAAGAAAATGTGGGAGGAATGCTTGCCTCATATTGAATTTGCTTATAATCGTTCATTGCATTCTACTACTAAGATGTGCCCTTTTGAAGTTGTGTATGGTTTCCTACCTCGTGCACCTATTGATTTGTTGCCTCTTCCATCTTCGGAGAAGTATAATTTTGATGCTAAACAACGTGTTGAATTGATTTTAAAAATGCATGAGTTAACTAAGGAAAACATTGAGCGTATGAATGCTAAATATAAACTTGCTGGAGATAAGGGTAGAAAACATGTTGTGTTTGCACCTGGAGATCTTGTTTGGTTACATTTGCGTAAGGATAGATTTCCTGATTTGCGCAAATCAAAGCTAATGCCACGTGTTGATGGTCCCTTTAAGGTGTTGGAGAAAATAAATGATAATGCATATAAACTTGCGCTGCCTGCAGATTTTGGAGTTAGTCCCACTTTTAACATTGCAGATTTGAAGCCTTATTTGGGTGAGGAAGATGAACTTCCATCGAGGATGACTTCATTTCAAGAAGGGGAGGATGATGAGGACATCAATACAATTGTTACACCCACAGCCCCTGCTGCTATACATATTGGACCAATTACTAGAGCTCGTGCACGCCAACTAAATTACCAGGTACTTTCGTTTCTTGGTAATGATTCTAATGTTCATGAGAATATGATGTTGCCTAGATTGGATACATTTGTTTTGCTTACAAATGAAGGGCCTAGCTTGGAGAAGGATGAACATTGGAGCAAGAACAAGCATGGAGATGATGCCATGCGCAAGGGGAACAAGAACGGAGTTACAAGTGATGATTTCAGCACTTTGAGGCCACCATAATGGGTGCATGAAGCCTTGGAGGAAATATACAAGATGTCACTTCATAAATTTCGTCCCCGGGCTATTCTAGGTGTTGTGTCACCTTATTATTGGGCCAGGCCCATGTAATTTCAAAATACATAAGTATAGGCTATTTTTAGAGTCCGTATGTGTGGGGAAACAAGAGATAGGGTTGATTTCGGACCCCTCCACCAAGGGCCACGAAATTCCTCCCTCTTCCTCCATATATACAGCCCTTAGGGCATCGTTTAGACTTAGGGTTTTGTTTAGATTAAAGTTCGCCATAGCTGCAACTTCGCGTACTTCGTTTGTGTTCAACGACCAGACAAAGGCGTCACAGAACCCCATGTTGATCAATAAAGCTTTCATCTTATATTCGCAATATCCAGATTGCAATCTTAGTTTCTTGCTTGTTCTTCGTTTGCTCGCAGGAAACAGACCCTCGTGGTCAGGTTGATCGTGCTCCGGCGTGGTCAATAACCTCTCGAAGTTTGTTTAGCGATTGCTAAGGCGCGACGTCCTCGCACGTTCGTAGTCAGATCATCAAAGTCGACTTCCACCAAAGCGATATCCATCATCTCATCGAAAGACGCAAGACCTTTGCCTCTATCAGCCGCTCGGATGTGCGGTAGTACCTGATGAGGACATGACTATCTTGGATATGACCAAAAATATTGCATATATGCATATTTGTCAGGTGATTTCTATTGCAAACTATTCAATAATCTATTTATGTTATCCAGAACAAAAATACTTCACACACTTTTGTGTTTTGTCTAATTGCAGGTGTATGGGACATTTGTACAATCCACATATGAAGATAAGGAAGAAAGAGATGTTTATTTGCTGTCCAAAAAGTTCTCTCACGTCACTTTTGGCCCAAGAGAAGATAGAGTCCAAGTCTCTCACGTTCTGGATTCAGATTCGGACTGCACAGACATACCTGACTCAAAACGCACACAAGTTTGTCATACGGACTCCGAATTGGGTGTTTCTTTTTTTGTTGGAAACTAGATTTCGTGCACTTTCCAACCCATTTGGAATCACCTTCAAATTCGTCTGGAGCGTTGAGTTGCGGACGAAACAATCTGATGCTGCAGCAGAATCCGAGTCAAACTACAAGTCCAAAGGTGTTACATCACCTCCACTTGGGCCCATTGGCCGTGTACGACCTAGATTTAGTTTTAGGCTGCCTTGGGACGTCCTCCCACCTCCTTGGCCGCCACCCCTTGCTCCTATATAAGTAGATCCATCTAGTAGCTTTTCCTTGGGTTTTGTTTAGATTAAAAGTTCGCCATAGCTGCAACTTCGCGTACTTCGTTTGTGTTCAACGACCAGACAAAGGCGTCACAGAACCCCACCTTGATCAATAAAGCTTTCATCTTATATTCGCAATATCCAGATTGCAATCTCAGTTTCTTGCTTGTTCTTTGTTTGCTCGCAGGAAACAGACCCTCGTGGTCAGGTTGATCGTGCTCCGGCGTGGTCAATAACCTCTCGGAGTTGGTTTAGCGATTGCTAAGGCGCGACGTCCTCGCACGTTCGTAGTCGGATCGTCAAAGTCGTCTCCACCAAATCGATAGTTATCATCTCATTAAAAGATCGGGACCCTCGCCTCTATCAAGTGGTATCAGTTTTCAGGTTGCTCGGTGAGAATTTCCAGTTTTTCTTAGATTAGATTTATTTTCTTACCTATTGTCCAAGAAAAAGCCACAAAAAAAGTTAGATCTGTTCATCCTTTATCCAAGCCAGTCTGAGCCTTTGCAATTTTCTATTCATTGCTTGCATAGTTGAATTATCGGTTGCATCGTCGTGTCAGTTGCTGGTCTTTGTGTCTAGTTCCTTTAGAGTTTTGAGTTCTGTTCACATTAGTCACGCCGCCGCTGCATCATTATCCGTTCCGCTGTCCACCATCCCATCTATTAATTTCCACCACGTGCTATGCACTGTTCATTGTCATAATCATAGTTGAGGTCATTCACATCTTCTCCTGATCCAATCTGCATCTTATCTAGTTTGTCTTGGAAAGAGGGAGAAAAAAAGATAGAGAAAAAAAAAGAGAAAAAAAGAAAAGAAAAAAAGAGAGAGAAGAAAAAAAAAGCGTGAGAAAAAAAAAGAGAAGAAAAAAAATTGGATCTATCTAGAATCAATCTCGTACCTAAATTCGGATTAGAATCTGTTTTGTGCACTGTTCAGTAAAACAGGTGTATCTTCCTCATACGAAGTCCGTTTTGGCTCCGTGAGTACTCAAATTGAAGATAGCGACGAGCCGCATCTAAATAGTTGCAGAAGCTAGTTCAATATTTGACACCTCAAAATCGGCTTCTAAATAGGTCTTTTTGCCCTCCGAAGTTCGTGAATACAGCTTGTTCCAATTTTTCAGGCCAGTTTTAGAATTCTTTGACTCCTCATATCAACTCGGAATTGAGTGATTCTTTTTGCATTGGAAAGCTTGAGTTAGTAGCATTCTTTGAAAGAATTTATCAGAAAATTGTCTCAAACTTTTCAAGAGAAAAGTTGGAAAGAGAGTTGTTGTATATCCTGCTTGGCAGTTGTTTTTCATCATTATCTTCACTGTCGTTGTGATCTTCACTTATATCTTGCTGTCAAGAGCTACTTAATATCCTTCATTGATGCTAGTTGTGCTACGCCGTGACCTCATTAGTGTTCTAGGCTCGCGTCTCTAGTCCGGTCTAGCCTAGGACCAGCACAGTACCGTCGTTGAGCATTTATTCAACATTGCATCCTTGAATTGATTATTGCTAATCTTTTGCTACCATATATAGCCAACCCAGCTCCACATATTTCTACACCGTGTATACGTACGCTCCCCTGGCAATCGCTTTACTCAATATTCGGAGTTACTTGACACCGCTGGTTGCCGATCACCGCCTGCTGCATGGTAAGAACTTGTAAGACATTGATATTTGCTTTACTGTGAGCGTTTTACCACCACATCCTAGTAGTTATAGGAACATTATTTTTGGGTTTTGTTTCTTGTTCTACTAATCATGACAGGATCCAGAGTCAATTCATGGGCTTTGTCGATCGCGGGAGACGTGCCACCACCTTTGCAAATACCACAACCGTCAGGAGAGGTGCACAAACATCCAAATGCACATGATCAGGTTAATGTATCTATACCACCATTTAATGGCCGTTTTAAACCTGCTTTATATATTGAATGGGAGTTCGACATAAAAAATATATTTGCTTCCCATAATTTCGATGAACATAAAAAGGTTAAGGTTGTGGTTGGTTCTTTCACTGGTTATGCTTTGGTTTGGTGGAGTGAATATTGTCGGTTACACCCTGATTATATACCTGCTACTTGGGATGATTTGAAACTTGCCATGCGACATACTTTCGTCCTTGCTTATTATACTCGTGACATGATTAAGAAGTTGCAACACTTAAAACAAGGTAGTGAAACTGTAACAAAATATTATGATGATTTACAAACTACCTTGTTGCATTCCTCTTTAGAAGAAAGTGAAGATGATTTTATGGATAGATTTTGGGGAGGATTAAACCGTGATATTCAAGAGATACTAATTCATGAAGAGTGTTATCCTATGGACCATTTGTTTCATCTTGCTTGCAAAGCTGAACAGGAAATAAAACGACGTGTTGGCCACGAGGAGAACAAGCGCACGATGCACATTCCAAGAGTTGATATGATTGTTCCTTCAACTACTAGGCATACTATGACAACCACATCCGTTGTTATCAGGACTACATCGCCTCCACCATGTGACACATCGGCCCCGAGAGTGGCTACATCATCTGAGTTGATCATAAGAGGTAATGACAAAGGTACTGATCTTCCATCTCTACATGAGAATGATGAATGCCTTGTCAATTTGAATGCACCATCTGATGAGCTACCCACTACTTTGATCACACCACCTATTTTAGAGGACTACGTTGATAATTTGACTTTGCCATGTGATCAAACAACTGAAATACCAACAATTTTGAGTGCACCCATTGAATTAACTATTGATGCAAAAGAACCAATGTTTAATCATTTTGATATGACCTCTAATCTTGGTGATGATTCTGTGTTGAATGACTTATTGCATGTTTGCTTATTTAAGCATGTTGTAGCATGTAAATTTGATGCAAGTAAGGTTTATTCACCAATGTTGGGATGGTTTAATGATGAACATTGCCAATCTTTTGAAATGGGTAAGAGCTTCACTTATATGTGCAAACTGAGTTGCAATATTTTCATGCCTTCTACTTCTTGTGCTAATTTTTTGGCTTTAGATTTTGTGAACTATGCAAGTTACTCATCTATTCATGTGTCATATATGCAAAAATCAAGGGAAGTAAAAATGGATGACATATACATATACAACATGTACACCTTGTCTCTTTTATTAGCCACATTTCAGATTAAGCAACGCCGAGGACGGCTTTATTTTCAAGAAGGGGAGGATGATGAGGACATGACTATCTTGGATATGACCAAAAATATTGCATATATGCATATTTGTCAGGTGATTTCTATTGCAAACTATTCAATAATCTATTTATGTTATCCAGAACAAAAATACTTCACACACTTTTGTGTTTTGTCTAATTGCAGGTGTATGGGACATTTGTACAATCCACATATGAAGATAAGGAAGAAAGAGATGTTTATTTGCTGTCCAAAAAGTTCTCTCACGTCACTTTTGGCCCAAGAGAAGATAGAGTCCAAGTCTCTCACGTTCTGAATTCAGATTCGGACTGCACAGACATACCTGACTCAAAACGCACACAAGTTTCTCATACGGACTCCGAATTGGGTGTTTCTTTTTTTGTTGGAAACTAGATTTCGTGCACTTTCCAACCCATTTGGAATCACCTTCAAATTCGTCTGGAGCGTTGAGTTGTGGACGAAACAATCTGATGCTGCAGCAGAATCCGAGTCAAACTACAAGTCCAAAGGTGTTACATCACCTCCACTTGGGCCCATTGGCCTTGTACGACCTAGATTTAGTTTTAGGCTGCCTTGGGACGTCCTGCCACCTCCTTGTACGACCTAAAACTAACCCTAGGTCATACAAGGCTAATGGGCCCAAGTGGAGGTGATGCAACACCTTTGAACTTGTTGTTTGACTCGGATTCTACTGCAGCGTCTGATTGTTTCGTCGATATCTCAACGCTCCGGGCGAATTTGAAGGTGAATCTAATTGGGCTAGAAAGAGCACAAAATCTAGAATCGAACAAAAAAAGAATCGCCCAATTCGGAGTCTGTATGAAAACGTTGTTGGCGTTTTGAGTCAGGTATGTCTGTGCAGTCCGAATTTGAATCCAGAACGTGAGAGACTTGGACTCTATCTTCTCTTGGCCCAAAAGTGACGTGAGAGAACTTTTTGAACAAGACTTAAACATCTCTTTCTCCCTTATCTTCATATGTAAATTGTACAAATATCCCATACACCTGCAATTAGACAAAACATAAAATTGTGTGAAGTATTTTTTTTCTGGATAACATAAATAGATTATTGAATAGTTTGCACTAGAAATCACATGACAAATATGCATTTTGCAATATTTTTGTTCGTATCCAAGGTAGTCATGTCCTCATCATCCTCCCCTTTTTGAAAACAAAGCCGTCCTCGGAGTTGCTTAATCTAAAATGTGGCTAACAAAAGAGACAAGGTATACATGTTGTATATGTATATGTCATCCATTTTTACTTCCTTTGATTTTTGCACATATGACACATGTATACATGAGTAACTTTCATAGATCATAAAATATAAAGCCAAAATATTATCATAAGTAGAAGGCATGAAAATATTGCAACTCAGTTTGCACATATAAGTGAAGCTCTTATTGCTATCAAAAGATTGACAATATTCATCATTAAACCATCCCAACATTGGTGAATAAACCTTACTTGCATCAAATTTACATGCTACAACATGCTTAAATAAGCAAACATGCAGTAAGTCATTGGACACAGAATCATCACCAAGATTAGATGTCATATTAGAATGATTAAACATTGGTTCTTTTACATCAATAGTTAATTCAATGGGTGCACTCAAAATTGTTGGTATTTCAGTTGTTTGATCACATGATGCATTCATGATAGTAACATGATTCTCTAAAATAGGTGGCGTGCTCAAATCAACAGGTAACCCAACACATGATGTATTTAAGTTAATTAGGGATGCATCATTCTCATGTGAAGTTATATCATCAATACCTTTACTGTTACCTTGTCGCAAAGACGTAGCTGATGTCGGTATGGACAATGACAATGTACCATACACTTGAGATGATGTCGCACTCACAATCTGAGGTGTGGCTGCTCTAGTAGGTGCAATGGTGGAGGAATCAACCGATGGCAGTGAGCATGAATTGGAATAGTAGTTGTTGTAGTCACCCAATGCATCCTCCTGTAACTGTCTCTCAAAGGTACAAGCACGAACATACATACCAGTAATGCAACGAGGAATATACCTAAATCTTGTCTGAATATCATGGTTCAAACCACCAAAAAATCTATTCATTGTATCATCCTCAGATTCTTCTATGTCACAATGATGCATATAAGATTTGAACTCTTGGTAGTAAGCATGAACAGTGTTATTGCCTTATTTAAATTGTTCAAATTTGCGAAGCAATTCACGACGATAGTACGGAGGAAAACATTGTTGTCTCACTACATGTTTCAAATCTTTCCAAGTTGTGGGTTGGTTATCAATGTTTTTCTTACAATGCACACTCCACCAAACAGAAGCAAAACCAGTAAATGCTCTAGTGGCAGCTCGTACTCGCTCAAGTTCAGAAAAGTCATGGTAACTAAAAACTTGTTCTACTTCAAGCTCCCAATCTAGATAAATAGCAGGATTAAATCCACCCTCAAATGATGGTAAAGAGATAACCTGACCATGTGCTTGTGTGTGTTGTCCCAACTCTCGTGATGGTGAAGATGTATTCGCCGTCCAAGAACTTCTTTCTCCGGAACCTGTCATGATTGGTAGAAACAAGAAACAAAATTCGAGGATAATGTTCCTATGAACAACTAGGATGTGGTTGTAACGTGCTCACAGTAAAGCAAATATCAATATCTTTCAAGTTCTTACCATGCGACAGGTGGTGACAGGCAACCAGCGGTGTCAAATAACTCCGAAGATTGTGTAAAGCGATTGCCAGGGGAACGTACGTATACACGGTGTAGAAATATGTGGAGCTGGGTTGGCTATATATGGTAGCAAAAGATTAGCAATAATCAATTCAAAGATGCAATGTTGAATAAATGCTCAACGACGGTACTGTGCTGGTCCTAGGCTAGACCGGACTAGAGACGCGAGCCTAGAACACTAATGAGGTCACGGCATAGCACAACAAGCATCAATGAAGGATAATGATGAGGACATCAATACAATTGTTACACCCACAGCCCCTGCTGCTATACATACTGGACCAATTACTAGAGCTCGTGCACGCCAACTAAATTACCAGGTACTTTCGTTTCTTGGTAATGATTCTAATGTTCATGAGAATATGATGCTGCCTAAATTGGATACATTTGTTTTGCTTACAAATGAAGGGCCTAGCTTGGAGAAGGATGAACATTGGAGCAAGAACAAGCATGGAGATGATGGCATGCGCAAGGGAAACAAGAACGGAGTTACAAGTGATGATTTCAGGACTTTGAAGCCACCATAATGGGTGCATCAAGCCTTGGACGAAATATACAAGACGCCACTTCATAAATTTCGTCCCGAGGCTATTTTAGGTGCTGCGTCACCTTATTATTGGGCCAGGCCCATGTAATTTCGAAATACATAAGTATAGGCTATTTTTAGAGTCCGTATGTGTGGGGAAACAAGAGATAGGGTTGATTTCGGACCCCTCCACCAAGGGCCACGAAATTCCCCCCCTCTTCCTCCATATATACAGCCCTTAGGGCATCGTTTAGACTTTGGGTTTTGTTTAGATTAAAAGTTCGCCATAGCTGCAACTTCGCGTACTTCGTTTGTGTCCAACGACCAGACCAAGACCGCTTACGGATCCCCACATTTATCAATACTTCATATATATTCGCAATATTCAGATTGCCTTTATCATATTCTTGCTCGTTCTTCGATTGCTTGCAGGAATAGACCTTCGTGGTCAGGTTGATCGTGCTCCGGCGTGGTCAATAACCTCAGGAGATTGGTTTAGCGATTGCTAAGGCGCAACGTCGTGCACATTTGTAGTCGGATCGTCAAAGTCGTCTCCACCAAATCGGTAGTATCATCTCATCGAAAGATTGGGACACCCCGCCTCTATCAAGTGGTATCAGATTTCCAGGTTGCTCGGTGAGATTTTACAGTTTTTCGTAGTTTAGATCGAGTCTGTTCTTCATACCTATAGTCCACGAAAAAGCCAAAAAAAATTAGGGTTAGTTCATCCCATCCGAACCAATCTGAGCCTTGCATAATCTTTTCTGTATTTGCATAGTTGAATTATCGGTTGCATCGTCGTGTCAGTTGCTGGTCTTAGTGTCTAGTTCCTTTAGAGTTTCGAGTTCTGTTCACATTAGTCACGCAGCCGCTGCATCATTATCCTATCCGCTGTCCACCATCCAATCCACCAATTTCCACCACGTGCTACGCACTGTTTATTGTCATAATCATAGTTGAGGTCACTCACATCTTCGCCTGATCGAATCTCCATCTTATCTAGTTTGTCTTCGAAAGAGGGAGAAAAAGAAGATAAAGAAAAAAAAAGAGAGAAAAAAGGAAAGAAAAAAAGAAAAAGAGAGAAGAAAAAAAATTGGATCTATCTAGAATCAATCTCGTACCTGAATTCGGATTGGAATCTGTTTTGTGCACTGTTCAGTAAAACAGCTTGGCTATTGTTTCACATCATTATCTTTACTGCCGTTGTGATCTTCACTTATATCTTGCTGTCCAGAGCTACTTTATATCCTTCATTGATGCTGGTTGTGCTACGACGTGACCTCATTAGTGTTCTAGGCTCGCGTCTCTAGTTCGGTCTAGCCTAGGACCAGCACAGTACCGTCGTTGAGCGTTTATTCAACTTTGCATCTCTGAATTGATTATTGCTGACCTTTTTTGCTACCATATTATAAGCCTTCCCAGCTCCACATACATCTACGTCGTGCGTTTGATTCTCCCTGGTAATCGCTCTATCCAAGCTTTGAGAGTTTTTGACTACAACGGTTGCCGATCACCGCCTGCTGCTGGGTAAGAACTGGTAAGAATTTGAGATTTGCTTGACGGATTTGTGACACCCACCACCACCACTTGTTCGTAGTCTGTAGGATCATATTCTTGTGTGTTTCTATTGCTGCTAACCATGCCAGGATCACAAGCCGACGAGATTGACTGGGAGAATTTATCGAACAAGGAGCTTCATGATAAGTTTCAGCAAATGATGACTGAACAGGTGCAAGATGTGCTGAACAATTTTGAAGAGGCCATGGAGAAGATCACTGGCTTTGAGAAGACGTTCGAAACAAAGCTCGATAACAAGTTTAATGAATTGCTCGCGCATCTTCCACCACCACCGCCCGCTGCAGCTAATGCACCTCTCCAACAACAACAACAACAACGACTACCTCCACGTCGCGAAGCAGACCTCCGCCGAGCAAGCCGTGTTCCTCTTGCGTTTGGCCAAGCTGTTGGTGCTGCTGTTGATACTTCTGTGGCTCCTGCTGCTGATGCGGAGGAGGATGATTATGTGGGAGACTATGAGGATGAGGTTGATCAAAATCAACACTACGTGCAGCCACCTGTACCACCACCAGCAGGTCGACCTCAGGTATATATTCGTAATGGTAGGCCTGCACCACCACCTCAGGTACGAGATGATGTCCATATTCCTAAACTGAAATTGAATATTCCACCATTTGAGGGTAGATATGTTCCTGATATATATCTTACTTGGGAGTTAGAAACTGAACAACGATTTACATGTTTACAATATCCTGAGGAGAGACGAGTTGCTGCTGCCGTTTGTGCTTTCACTAGTTTTGCATGTGTATGGTGGTCTGAACATTGTAGATTATATCCTATTCCAACTACTTGGGCTGCTTTGAAAACTGTTATGCGTACGCGTTGGGTTCCACCATATTATCAACGTGAATTGCTTCAAAAATTGCAGCGTTTAAGACAAGGGAAAAATTCTGTAGAAGAATATTATCAGGAATTACAAACTGGCATGATTAGATGTGGTATTGTTGAGGAGAATGAAGCTATGCTTGCACGTTTTCTAGGTGGATTAAATAGAGAGATTCAGACCATTCTAGACTATAAGGAGTATACTAATATCACTCGTTTATTCCATCTTGCTTGTAAAGCTGAACGTGAAGTGCAGGATCGACAAGCATTGGGGCGAACTAACTTTTCTGCAGGCCGACCTTCATCATGGACACCACGTGCATCTTCTACTTCAACTGCACCAGCACCTCCATCCGGTGCCACCTCCAGCCGTGATACAAGAAAACAGGCACAACCACCATTATATGCCAAGAGCGCACCTGCGGGGCCTGCACAGCGTTCTTCTTCTTCCATGGCATCAACAGGGCACACAAGTGATATTATTTGTCGTCGTCGTAAGGGAGGAGGTCATTATGCGAGAGAATGCAAATCTCCGCGTGTGATGATTGCTACCGCGGATGGTGGTTATGAGTCCGCTAGTGACTATGATGAGGAGACTTTGGCTCTTATTACACGTGAAGAACATGGTGGAGATGATTCTGATCATGAGACGCAATACATGGCTCCTGAAGACGCTGACAGGTATGAATGTTTAGTTGCTCAACGTGTTTTGAGTGTGCAGGTCACACAAGCTGAGCAAAATCAGAGGCACAATTTGTTCCATACCAAGGGAGTTGTGAAGGAACGTTCTGTGCGCGTCATCATAGACGGAGGGAGCTGCAACAACTTGGCTAGCATGGAGATGGTGGAGAAGCTTTCTCTCACCACAAGACCACATCCACATCCTTACTACATCCAATGGTTCAACAACAGCGGCAAGGTTAAGGTAACACGTACTGTTCGTGTGCATTTTAGTATCTCTACATGTGCTGATTATGTTGATTGTGATGTGGTACCTATGCAAGCATGTTCCTTATTACTTGGTAGACCATGGCAATTTGATAAAAATTCTGTACACCATGGTAGAAACAATCACTATACTCTTGTTCATAAGGATAAAAATATTACTTTGCTTCCTATGACTCCTGATTCCATTTTGAAAGATGATATTAATAGAGCTAATAAAGCACAACAGGAGAAGAATAAGAGTGAAAATCAGATTGTGGCAAAAGAATTTGAGCAACAAATGAAGCCTAATAATAAACCATCTAGTGTTGCTTCTGAAATTAAATTGAAAAGTGCATGTTTATTTGCCACCAAATCTGATATTGATGAGCTAGATTTCAGCAAATCTGTTTGCTATGCTTTTGTGTGCAAAGAGGCATTATTTTCATTCGAGGACGTGCCTTCCTCTTTGCCTCCTGCTGTCACTAACATTTTGCAGGAGTTCGCTGACGTTTTTCCACAAGACGTGCCACCGGAATTACCGCCTATTCGAGGGATTGAGCATCAGATCGACTTAATTCCCGGTGCTTCACTGCCAAACCGTGCACCATACCGTACCAATCCAGAGGAGACGAAGGAGATTATGCGTCAAGTACAAGAGCTTCTCGACAAAGGTTATATACGCGAATCCCTTAGTCCTTGTGCTGTTCCTATTATTCTAGTGCCGAAAAAGGATGGTACATCACGTATGTGTGTTGATTGTAGAGGCATTAATAATATTACTATTCGTTATCGTCATCCTATTCCTAGGCTAGATGATATGCTTGATGAATTGAGTGGCTCTACAGTATTCTCCAAAGTTGATTTGCGTAGTGGCTACCATCAAATTCGTATGAAATTGGGAGATGAATGGAAAACAGCATTTAAAACTAAGTTTGGATTATATGAGTGGTTAGTCATGCCTTTTGGGTTAACTAATGCACCTAGTACTTTCATGAGATTAATGAACGAAGTTTTACGTGCTTTCATTGGACGATTTGTGGT
Source organism: Triticum aestivum (assembly GCF_018294505.1). Classification (NCBI taxonomy): domain Eukaryota; kingdom Viridiplantae; phylum Streptophyta; class Magnoliopsida; order Poales; family Poaceae; genus Triticum; species Triticum aestivum. The sequence continues at coordinate 9,409 of NW_025226493.1, read as the reverse complement.
AGTTTACTTTGATGACATATTGATTTATAGCAGATCTTTGGAGGAACATTTGGAACATTTATGTGCTGTTTTTATTGCTCTACGTGATGCACGTTTGTTTGGTAACCTTGGGAAGTGCACCTTTTGCACCGACCGAGTATCTTTTCTTGGCTATGCTGTTACTCCACAGGGAATTGAAGTTGATAAAGCCAAGATTGAAGCCATTGAGAGTTGGCCGCAGCCCAAAACGGTCACACAAGTGAGGAGTTTTCTTGGCCTCGCTGGATTCTATAGGCGTTTTGTGAGAGATTTCAGCACCATTGCTGCACCTCTCAATGAGCTTACAAAGAAAGATGTGCCTTTTCTTTGGGGTACCGCACAGGAAGAAGCCTTCACGGTATTGAAAGATAAGTTGACACATGCTCCTTTACTCCAACTTCCTGATTTTAATAAGACTTTTGAGCTTGAATGTGATGCTAGTGGAATTGGATTAGGGGGTGTGTTATTACAAGATGGCAAACCTGTTGCATACTTTTCTGAAAAATTGAGTGGGCCTAGTCTGAATTATTCTACTTATGATAAAGAATTATATGCTCTTGTTCGGACTTTAGAAACATGGCAACATTATTTATGGCCCAAACAATTTGTTATACATTCTGATCATGAATCATTGAAACATAATAAAAGTCAAGCTAAACTGAATCGTAGACATGCTAAATGGGTTGAATTCATTGAGACTTTCCCTTATGTCATTAAACACAAGAAGGGAAAAGAAAATGTTATTGCTGATGCTTTGTCTCGTCGCTATACTATGCTTTCACAACTTGACTTCAAAATATTTGGTTTGGAGACCATCAAAGATCAATATGTGCATGATGCTGATTTTAAAGATGTACTGCATAATTGTAAAGAAGGAAGAATGTGGAACAAGTTTGTTGTTAACGATGGATTTGTGTTTCGTGCTAACAAGCTATGCATTCCAGCTAGCTCCGTTCGTCTTTTGTTGTTGCAGGAGGCGCATGGAGGAGGATTAATGGGACACTTTGGCGTGAAGAAGACGGAGGACGTACTTGCTACACATTTCTTTTGGCCAAAGATGAGACGGGATGTTGAGCGTTTTATTGCTCGCTGCACTACATGTCAAAAAGCTAAGTCACGCCTCAATCCTCATGGTTTATATATGCCTTTGCCTGTACCTAGTGTTCCTTGGGAGGATATATCTATGGACTTTGTTTTAGGTTTACCTCGAACAAAGAAGGGGAGGGATAGCATATTTGTTGTCGTGGATAGATTCTCGAAAATGGCACATTTTATACCATGTCATAAAAGCGATGATGCTGTTAATGTTGCTGATTTGTTCTTTCGTGAAATTATTCGCTTGCATGGTGTGCCAAATACTATTGTTTCAGATCGTGATACTAAATTTCTTAGCCACTTTTGGAGATGTTTATGGGCTAAGTTGGGGACTAAACTGCTTTTTAGTACTACTTGTCACCCCCAAACTGATGGACAAACTGAAGTAGTCAATAGAACGTTGTCTACTATGCTTAGGGCTGTTTTGAAGAATAATAAGAAAATGTGGGAGGAATGCTTGCCTCATATTGAATTTGCTTATAATCGTTCATTGCATTCTACTACTAAGATGTGCCCTTTTGAAGTTGTCTATGGTTTCCTACCTCGTGCACCTATTGATTTGTTGCCTCTTCCATCTTCGGAGAAGGTTAATTTTGATGCTAAACAACGTGCTGAATTGATTTTAAAAATGCATGAGTTAACTAAGGAAAACATTGAGCGCATGAATGCTAAATATAAACTTGCTGGAGATAAGGGTAGAAAACATGTTGTGTTTGCACCTGGAGATCTTGTTTGGTTACATTTGCGTAAGGATAGATTTCCTGATTTGCGCAAATCAAAGTTAATGCCACGTGCTGATGGTCCCTTTAAGGTGTTAGAGAAAATAAATGATAATGCATATAAACTTGAGCTGCCTGCAGATTTTGGGGTTAGTCCCACTTTTAACATTGCAGATTTGAAGCCTTATTTGGGTGAGGAAGATGAACTTTCGTCGAGGACGACTTCATTTCAAGAAGGGGAGGATGATGAGGACATCAATACAATTGTTACACCCACAGCCCCTGCTACTATACATACTGGACCAATTACTAGAGCTCGTGCACGCCAACTAAATTACCAGGTACTTTCGTTTCTTGGTAATGATTCTAATGTTCATGAGAATATGATGCTGCCTAAATTGGATACATTTGTTTTGCTTACAAATGAAGGGCCTAGCTTGGAGAAGGATGAACATTGGAGCAAGAACAAGCATGGAGATGATGGCATGCGCAAGGGAAACAAGAACGGAGTTACAAGTGATGATTTCAGGACTTTGAAGCCACCATAATGGGTGCATCAAGCCTTGGACGAAATATACAAGACGCCACTTCATAAATTTCGTCCCGAGGCTATTTTAGGTGCTGCGTCACCTTATTATTGGGCCAGGCCCATGTAATTTCGAAATACATAAGTATAGGCTATTTTTAGAGTCCGTATGTGTGGGGAAACAAGAGATAGGGTTGATTTCGGACCCCTCCACCAAGGGCCACGAAATTCCCCCCCTCTTCCTCCATATATACAGCCCTTAGGGCATCGTTTAGACTTTGGGTTTTGTTTAGATTAAAAGTTCGCCATAGCTGCAACTTCGCGTACTTCGTTTGTGTCCAACGACCAGACCAAGACCGCTTACGGATCCCCACATTTATCAATACTTCATATATATTCGCAATATTCAGATTTCCTTTATCATATTCTTGCTCGTTCTTCGATTGCTTGCAGGAATAGACCTTCGTGGTCAGGTTGATCGTGCTCCGGCGTGGTCAATAACCTCAGGAGATTGGTTTAGCGATTGCTAAGGCGCAACGTCGTGCACGTTTGTAGTCGGATCGTCAAAGTCGTCTCCACCAAATCGGTAGTATCATCTCATCGAAAGATTGGGACACCCCGCCTCTATCAGATAAGTAGCTCTGGACAGCAAGATATAAGTGAAGATCACAACGGCAGTAAAGATAATGATGAATAACAACTGCCAAGCAGGATATATAACAACTCTCTATCCAACTTTGCTCTTGAAAAGTTTGCTACTAACTCAAGATTTCCAATGCAAAAAGAATCACTCAATTCTGAATTGATATGAGGAGTCAAAGAATTCTAAAACTGGCCTGAAAACTGGAACAAACTGTATGCGCGAACTTCGGAGGGCAAAAAGACCTATTTAAAAGCTGATTTTGAGAGGCCAAATATTGAACTAGCTTTTGCAACTATTCAGATGCGACTAGTCGCTAGCTTTAATTTGAGTACTTGCGGAGCCAAAACGGAGTTCGTATGAGGAAGTTATGCCTTTTTTACTGAACAGTGCACAAAACAGATTCCAGTCCGAATTCAACTACGAGATTGAGTCTAGATAGATCCGAATTTTGTTTTTTTCTCTTTTCTCTTTTTTTTCTCACACTTTTTTATTTTTCTTTTTTTTCTCTGACTTTTTTTCTCTTTCTTTTTTTTTCTTTTTTTTCTCTATCTTTTTTTTTCTCGCTCTTTCCAAGACAAACTAGATAAGATGCAAATTGCATCAGGCGAAGATGTGAATGACCTCAACTATGATTATGACAACAAACAGTGCATAACACATAGTGAAAATTGATGGATGGGATGGTGGACAGCGGAAGGGATAATGATGCAGCGGCGGCGTGACTAATGTGAATAGAACTCGAAACTCTAAAGGAACTAGACACTAAGACCAGCAACTCGACACGGCGATGCAACCGATAATTCAATAATGCAAACAATGAAAAGAAAAATGCAAAGGCTCAGACTGGCTTGGACAAAGGATGAATAGATCTACCTTTTTTTTGTGGCTTTTTCTTGGACAATAGGTAAGAAAACAAATCTAATCTAGGGAAAACTGGAAATTCTCACCGAGCAACCTGAAAACGGATACCACTTGATGAGGACATCAATACAATTGTTACACCCACAGCCCCTGCTGCTATACATACTGGACCAATTACTAGAGCTCATGCACGCCAACTAAATTACCAGGTACTTTCGTTTCTTGGTAATGATTCTAATGTTCATGAGAATATGATGCTGCCTAAATTGGATACATTTGTTTTGCTTACAAATGAAGGGCCTAGCTTGGAGAAGGATGAACATTGGAGCAAGAGCAAGCATGGAAATGATGGCATGCGCAAGGGAAACAAGAACGGAGTTACAAGTGATGATTTCAGGACTTTGAAGCCACCATAATGGGTGCATGAAGCCTTGGACGAAATATACAAGACGCCACTTCATAAATTTCGTCCCGAGGCTATTTTAGGTGCTGCGTCACCTTATTATTGGGCCAGGCCCATGTAATTTCGAAATACATAAGTATAGGCTATTTTTAGAGTCCGTATGTGTGGGGAAACAAGAGATAGGGTTGATTTCGGACCCCTCCACCAAGGGCCACGAAATTCCCCCCTCTTCCTCCATATATATAGCCCTTAGGGCATCGTTTAGACTTTGGGTTTTGTTTAGATTAAAAGTTCGCCATAGCTGCAACTTCGCGTACTTCGTTTGTGTTCAACGACCAGACAAAGGCGTCACAGAACCCCACCTTGATCAATAAAGCTTTCATCTTATATTCGCAATATCCAGATTGCAATCTTAGTTTCTTGCTTGTTCTTCGTTTGCTCGCAGGAAACAGACCCTCGTGGTCAGGTTGATCGTGCTCCGGCGTGGTCAATAACCTCTCGGAGTTGGTTTAGCGATTGCTAAGGCGCGACGTCCTCGCACGTTCGTAGTCGGATCGTCAAAGTCGACTTCCACCAAAGCGATATCCATCATCTCATCGAAAGATCGGGACCCTCGCCTCTATCAATTATCATTTATTTTCTCTAACACCTTAAAGGGACCATCAGCACGTGGCATTAACTTTGATTTGCGCAAATCAGGAAATCTATCCTTACGCAAATGTAACCAAACAAGATCTCCAGGTGCAAACACAACATGTTTTCTACCCTTATCTCCAGCAAGTTTATATTTAGCATTCATACGCTCAATGTTTTCCTTAGTTAACTCATGCATTTTTAAAATCAATTCAGCACGTTGTTTAGCATCAAAATTAACCTTCTCCGAAGATGGAAGAGGCAACAAATCAATAGGTGCACGAGGTAGGAAACCATACACAACTTCAAAAGGGCACATCTTAGTAGTAGAATGCAATGAACGATTATAAGCAAATTCAATATGAGGCAAGCATTCCTCCCACATTTTCTTATTATTCTTCAAAACAGCCCTAAGCATAGTAGACAACGTTCTATTGACTACTTCAGTTTGTCCATCAGTTTGGGGGTGACAAGTAGTACTAAAAAGCAGTTTAGTCCGCAACTTAGCCCATAAACATCTCCAAAAGTGGCTAAGAAATTTAGTACCACGATCTGAAACAATAGTATTTGGCACACCATGCAAGCGAATAATTTCACGAAAGAACAAATCAGCAACATTAACAGCATCATCGCTTTTATGACATGGTATAATGATAGGGGAAAAGGTGTCCCGTCTTTCGATGAGATGGTGGATTTCGCTTTGGTGGAAGTCGACTTTGACGATCCGACTACGAACGTGCGAGGACGTCGCGCCTTAGCAATCGCTAAACCAACTCCGAGAGGTTATTGACCACGCCGGAGCACGATCAACCTGACCACGAGGGTCTGTTTCCTGCGAGCAAACGAAGAACAAGCAAGAAACTAAGATTGCAATCTGGATATTGCGAATATAAGATGAAAGCTTTATTGATCAAGGTGGGGTTCTGTGACGCCTTTGTCTGGTCGTTGAACACAAACGAAGTACGCGAAGTTGCAGCTATGGCGAACTTTTAATCTAAACAAAACCCAAAGTCTAAACGATGCCCTAAGGGCTGTATATATGGGGGAAGAGGGGGGAATTTCGTGGCCCTTGGTGGAGGGATCCGAAATCAACCCTATCTCTTGTTTCCCCACACATACGGACTCTAAAAATAGCCTATACTTATGTATTTCGAAATTACATGGGCCTGGCCCAATAATAAGGTGACGCAGCACCTAAAATAGCCTCGGGACGAAATTTATGAAGTGGCATCTTGTATATTTCGTCCAAGGCTTCATGCACCCATTATGGTGGCTTCAAAGTCCTGAAATCATCACTTGTAACTCCGTTCTTGTTCCCCTTGCGCATGCCATCATCTCCATGCTTGTTCTTGCTCCAATGTTCATCCTTCTCCAAGCTAGGCCCTTCATTTGTAAGCAAAACAAATGTATCCAATTTAGGCAGCATCATATTCTCATGAATATTAGAATCATTACCAAGAAACGAAAGTACCTGGTAATTTAGTTGGCGTGCACGAGCTCTAGTAATTGGTCCAGTATGTATAGCAGCAGGGGCTGTGGGTGTAACAATTGTATTGATGTCCTCATCAAATTGCTTCAAAAATTGCAGCGTTTAAGACAAGGGAAAAATTCTGTAGAAGAATATTATCAGGAATTACAAACTGGCATGATTAGATGTGGTATTGTTGAGGAGAATGAAGCTATGCTTGCACATTTTCTGGGTGGATTAAATAGAGAGATTCAGACCATTTTAGACTATAAGGAGTATACTAATATCACTCGTTTATTCCATCTTGCTTGTAAAGCTGAACGTGAAGTGCAGGATCGACAAGCATTGGGGCGAACTAACTTTTCTGCAGGCCGACCTTCATCATGGACACCACGTGCATCTTCTACTTCAACTGCACCAGCACCTCCATCCGGTGCCACCTCCAGCCGTGATACAAGAAAACAGGCACAACCACCATTATCTGCCAAGAGCGCACCTGCGGGGCCTGCACAGCGTTCTTCTTCTTCCATGGCATCAACAGGGCACACAAGTGATATTATTTGTCGTCGTTGTAAGGGAGGAGGTCATTATGCGAGAGAATGCAAATCTCCGCGTGTGATGATTGCTACCGCGGATGGTGGCTATGAGTCCGCTAGTGACTATGATGAGGAGACTTTGGCTCTTATTACACGTGAAGAACATGGTGGAGATGATTCTGATCATGAGACGCAATACATGGCTCCTGAAGACGCTGACAGGTATGAATGTTTAGTTGCTCAACGTGTTTTGAGTGTGCAGGTCACACAAGCTGAGCAAAATCAGAGGCACAATTTGTTCCATACCAAGGGAGTTGTGAAGGAACGTTCTGTGCGCGTCATAATAGACGGAGGGAGCTGCAACAACTTGGCTAGCATGGAGATGGTGGAGAAGCTTTCTCTCACCACAAGACCACATCCACATCCTTACTACATCCAATGGTTCAACAACAGTGGCAAGGTTAAGGTAACACGTACTGTTCGTGTGCATTTTTGATGAGGACATCAATACAATTGTTACACCCACAGCCCCTGCTGCTATACATACTGGACCAATTACTAGAGCTCGTGCACGCCAACTAAATTACCAGGTACTTTCGTTTCTTGGTAATGATTCTAATGTTCATGAGAATATGATGCTGCCTAAATTGGATACATTTGTTTTGCTTACAAATGAAGGGCCTAGCTTGGAGAAGGATGAACATTGGAGCAAGAACAAGCATGGAGATGATGGCATGCGCAAGGGAAACAAGAACGGAGTTACAAGTGATGATTTCAGGACTTTGAAGCCACCATAATGGGTGCATGAAGCCTTGGACGAAATATACAAGACGCCACTTCATAAATTTCGTCCCGAAGCTATTTTAGGTGCTGCGTCACCTTATTATTGGGCCAGGCCCATGTAATTTCGAAATACATAAGTATAGGCTATTTTTAGAGTCCGTATGTGTGGGGAAACAAGAGATAGGGTTGATTTCGGACCCCTCCACCAAGGGCCACGAAATTCCCCCCCTCTTCCTCCATATATACAGCCCTTAGGGCATCGTTTAGACTTTGGGGTTTTGTTTAGATTAAAAGTTCGCCATAGCTGCAACTTCGCGTACTTCGTTTGTGTTCAACGACCAGACAAAGGCGTCACAGAACCCCACCTTGATCAATAAAGCTTTCATCTTATATTCGCAATATCCAGATTGCAATCTTAGTTTCTTGCTTGTTCTTCGTTTGATCGCAGGAAACAGACCCTCGTGGTCAGGTTGATCGTGCTCCGGCGTGGTCAATAACCTCTCGGAGTTGGTTTAGCGATTGCTAAGGCGCGACGTCCTCGCACGTTCGTAGTCGGATCGTCAAAGTCGACTTCCACCAAGGCGAAATCCACCATCTCATCGAAAGACGGGACACCTTTGCCTCTATCAAGTGGTATCAGATTTCCAGGTTGCTCGGTGAGATTTTACAGTTTTTCGTAGTTTAGATCGAGTCTGTTCTTCATACCTACAGTCCACGAAAAATCCACACAAAAAAAAATTAGGGTTAGTTCATCATATCCGAACCAATCTGAGCCTTTGCATAATCTTTTTAGGGTTTTGCTTTGTTGAATTTGCGGTTGCATCGTCGTGTCTAGTTGCTGGTCTTAGAGTCTAGTCTTTTAGAGTTTCGAGTTCTGGTCATAAGTTGTCACGCCGCCGCCGCACCATCATCATCGCCCCTGCCATCTACCACCACCGCTTATCCGCCACCGCTCCGAATCCGTATCCATATACCACCACCGATCCATATCCATATACTACCACCGCTACCACCACCGCTGCCATATACCACCACCATATATCCACCACCAATCCGAGTTCCTTGCATATTAGGTTTGTTTTCGAGATCCATCTAGATTCCGATTCATGTTTCCTTGCCGGAGTAGGTTTCGAAAAAAAAAAAAAAATTCGTGTTTCCTTGCCGGTGTCCATCTAGATTCCGATTCGTGTTTCCTTGCCGGTGTCCCGTCTTTCGATGAGATGATGGATATCGCTTTGGTGGAAGTCGACTTTGACGATCCGACTACGAACGTGCGAGGACGTCGCGCCTTAGCAATCGATAAACCAACTCCGAGAGGTTATTGACCACGCCGGAGCACGATCAACCTGACCACGAGGGTCTGTTTCCTGCGAGCAAACGAAGAACAAGCAAGAAACTAAGATTGCAATCTGGATATTGCGAATATAAGATGAAAGCTTTATTGATCAAGGTGGGGTTCTGTGACGCCTTTGTCTGGTCGTTGAACACAAACGAAGCACGCGAAGTTGCAGCTATGGCGAACTTTTAATCTAAACAAAACCCAAAGTCTAAACGATGCCCTAAGGGCTGTATATATGGAGGAAGAGGGGGGGAATTTCGTGGCCCTTGGTGGAGGGATCCGAAATCAACCCTATCTCTTGTTTCCCCACACATACGGACTCTAAAAATAGCCTATACTTATGTATTTCGAAATTACATGGGCCTGGCCCAATAATAAGGTGACG
>NW_025226492.1:62475-78437 GCF_018294505.1 Triticum aestivum | reverse complement strand
CAAAAAAAAAAGAGCGCAAAAAAAAAAAAGAGAGCGAAAAAAAAATTCAGAGTGTGCTTTTCCCTTGTTTACGTGCCGCGCCGTGATTTTGTTGGTGTTCTAGGCTCGCGTCTCTAGCACAGTCTAGCCTAGGACCAGCACAGTACCGTCGTTGAGCGTTTATTCAACTTTGCATCTCTGAATTGATTATTGCTGACCCTTTTTGCTACCATACTATAAGCCTTCCCAGCTCCACATACATCTACGTCGTGTGTTTGACTCTCCCTGGTAATCGCTCTATCCAAGCTTTGAGAGTTTTTGACTACAACGGTTGCTGGGTAAGAACTGGTAAGAATTTGAGATTTGCTTGACGGATTTGTGATACACCACCACCACTTCTTAGTTGTCTGTAGGATCATATTCTTGTGTGTTTCTATTGCTGCTAACCATGCCAGGATCACAAGCCGACGAGATTGACTGGGAGAACTTATCGAACAAGGAGCTTCATGATAAGTTTCAGCACATGATGACTGAACAGGTGCAAGATGTGCTGAATAATTTTGAAGAGGCCATGGAGAAGATTACTGGCCTTGAGAAGACGTTCGAAACAAAGCTCGATAACAGATTTAATTAATTGCTCGCGCGTCTTCCACCACCACCACCCGCTGCACCTAACGCACCTCTCCAACAACAACAACAACGACTACCTCCACGTCGCGAAATAGACCTTCGCCGAGCGAGCCGTGTTCCTCTTGCGTTTGGCCAAACTGTTGGTGCTGCTGTTGATACTTCTGTGGCTCCTGCTACTGCTGTTGCTGGTACCCAGGAGGATGATGAGTATGCAGGCGATTATGAGGATGAGGTTGATCAAAATCAGATCTACGAGCAGCCACCAGCACCACCACCAGCAGGTCGACCTCAGGTATATATTCGTAATGGTAGGCCTGCACCACCACCTCAGGTACGAGATGATGTCCATATTCCTAAACTGAAATTGAATATTCCACCATTTGAGGGTAGATATGTTCCTGATATATATCTTACTTGGGAGTTAGAAACTGAACAACGTTTTACATGTTTACAATATCCCGAGGAGAGACGGGTTGCTGCTGCTGTTTGTGCTTTCACTAGTTTTGCATGTGTATGGTGGTCTGAACATTGTAGATTATATCCTATTCCAGCTACTTGGGCTGCTTTGAAAACTGCTATGCGTACGCGTTGGGTTCCACCATATTATCAACGTGAATTGCTTCAAAAATTGCAGCGTTTAAGACAAGGAAAAAATTCTGTAGAAGAATATTATCAGGAATTACAAACTGGCATGATTAGATGTGGTATTGTTGAGGAGAATGAAGCTATGCTTGCACGTTTTCTGGGTGGATTAAATAGAGAGATTCAGACCATTCTAGACTATAAGGAGTATACTAATATCACTCGTTTATTCCATCTTGCTTGTAAAGTTGAACGTGAAGTGCAGGATCGACAAGCATTGGGGCGAACTAACTTTTCTGCAGGCCGACCTTCATCATGGACACCACGTGCATCTTCTACTTCAACTGCACCAGCACCTCCATCCGGTGCCACCTCCAGCCGTGATACAAGAAAACAGGCACAACCACCATTATCTGCCAAGAGCGCACCTGCGGGGCCTGCACAGCGTTCTTCTTCTTCCATGGCATCAACAGGGCACACAAGTGATATTATTTGTCGTCGTTGTAAGGGAGGAGGTCATTATGCGAGAGAATGCAAATCTCCGCGTGTGATGATTGCTACCGCGGATGGTGGATATGAGTCCGCTAGTGATAAAGGCAAAGGTGTCCCGTCTTTCGATGAGATGATGGATTTCGCTTTGTTGGAAGTCGACTTTGACGATCCGACTACGAACGTGCGAGGACGTCGCGCCTTAGCAATCGCTAAACCAACTCCGAGAGGTTATTGACCACGCCGGAGCACGATCAACCTGACCACGAGGGTCTGTTTCTTGCGAGCAAACGAAGAACAAGCAAGAAACTAAGATTGCAATCTGGATATCGCGAATATAAGATGAAAGCTTTATTGATCAAGGTGGGGTTCTGTGACGCCTTTGTCTGGTCGTTGAACACAAACGAAGTACGCGAAGTTGCAGCTATGGCGAACTTTTAATCTAAACAAAACCCAAAGTCTAAACGATGCCCTAAGGGCTGTATATATGGAGGAAGAGGGGGGAATTTCGTGGCCCTTGGTGGAGGGGTCCGAAATCAACCCTATCTCTTGTTTCCCCACACATACGGACTCTAAAAATAGCCTATACTTATGTATTTCGAAATTACATGGGCCTGGCCCAATAATAAGGTGACGCAGCACCTAAAATAGCCTCGGGACGAAATTTATGAAGTGGCATCTTGTATATTTCGTCCAAGGCTTCATGCACCCATTATGGTGGCTTCAAAGTCCTGAAATCATCACTTGTAACTCCGTTCTTGTTTTCCTTGCGCATGCCATCATCTCCATGCTTGTTCTTGCTCCAATGTTCATCCTTCTCCAAGCTAGGCCCTTCATTTGTAAGAAAAAAAAATGTATCCAATTTAGGCAGCATCATATTCTCATGAACATTAGAATCATTACCAAGAAACGAAAGTACCTGGTAATTTAGTTGGCGTGCACGAGCTCTAGTAATTGGTCCAGTATGTATGGCAGCAGGGGCTGTGGGTGTAACAATTGTATTGATGTCCTCATCATCCTCCCCTTCTTGAAATGAAGTCGTCCTCGACGGAAGTTCATCTTCCTCACCCAAATAAGGCTTCAAATCTGCAATGTTAAAAGTGGGACTAACCCCAAAATCTGCAGGCAGCTCAAGTTTATATGCATTATCATTTATTTTCTCTAACACCTTAAAGGGACCATCAGCACGTGGCATTAACTTTGATTTGCGCAAATCAGGAAATCTATCCTTACGCAAATGTAACCAAACAAGATCTCCAGGTGCAAACACAACATGTTTTCTACCCTTATCTCCAGCAAGTTTATATTTAGCATTCATGCGCTCAATGTTTTCCTTAATTAACTCATGCATTTTTAAAATCAATTCAGCACGTTGTTTAGCATCAAAATTAACCTTCTCCGAAGATGGAAGAGGCAACAAATCAATAGGTGCACGAGGTAGGAAACCATACACAACTTCAAAAGGGCACATCTTAGTAGTAGAATGCATTGAACGATTATAAGCAAATTCAATATGAGGCAAGCATTCCTCCCACATTTTCTTATTATTCTTCAAAACAGCCCTAAGCATAGTAGACAATGTTCTATTGACTACTTCAGTTTGTCCATCAGTTTGGGGGTGACAAGTAGTACTAAAAAGCAGTTTAGTCCCCAACTTAGCCCATAAACATCTCCAAAAGTGGCTAAGAAATTTAGTATCACGATCTGAAACAATAGTATTTGGCACACCATGCAAGCGAATAATTTCACGAAAGAACAAATCAGCAACATTAACAGCATCATCGCTTTTATGACATGGTATAAAGTGTGCCATTTTCGAGAATCTATCCACGACAACAAATATGCTATCCCTCCCCTTCTTTGTTCGAGGTAAACCTAAAACAAAGTCCATAGATATATCCTCCCAAGGAACACTAGGTACAGGCAAAGGCATATATAAACCATGAGGATTGAGTCGTGACTTAGCTTTTTGACATGTAGTGCAGCGAGCAATAAAACGCTCAACATCCCGTCTCATCTTTGGCCAAAAGAAATGTGTAGCAAGTACATCCTCCGTCTTCTTCACGCCAAAGTGTCCCATTAATCCTCCTCCATGCGCCTCCTGCAACAACAAAATACGAACGGAGCTAGCTGGAATGCATAGCTTGTTAGCACGAAACACAAATCCATCCTTAACGACAAACTTGTTCCACCTTCTTCCTTCTTTGCAATTCTGCATTACATCTTTAAAATCAGCATCATGCACATATTGATCTTTGATGGTCTCCAAACCAAATATTTTGAAGTCAAGTTGTGAAAGCATAGTATAGCGACGAGACAATGCATCAGCAATAACATTTTCTTTTCCCTTCTTGTGTTTAATGACATAAGGGAAAGTCTCAATGAATTCAACCCATTTAGCATGTCTACGATTCAGTTTAGCTTGACTTTTAATATGTTTCAAAGATTCATGATCAGAATGTATAACAAATTCTTTGGGCCATAAATAATGTTGCCATGTTTCTAAAGTCCGAACAAGAGCATATAGTTCTTTATCATAAGTAGAATAATTCAGACTAGGCCCACTCAATTTTTCAGAAAAGTATGCAACAGGTTTGCCATCTTGTAATAACACACCTCCTAATCCAATGCCACTAGCATCACATTCAAGCTCAAAAGTCTTATTAAAATCAGGAAGTTGGAGTAAAGGAGCATGTGTCAACTTATCTTTCAATACCGTGAAGGCTTCTTCCTGTGCAGTACCCCAAACAAAAGGCACATCCTTCTTTGTAAGCTCGTTGAGAGGTGCAGCAATGGTGCTAAAATCTCTCACAAAACGCCTATAGAAACCAGCGAGTCCAAGAAAACTCCGCACTTGTGTGACCGTTTTGGGCTGCGGCCAACTCTCAATAGCTTCAATCTTGGCTTTATCAACTTCAATTCCCTGTGGAGTAACAACATAGCCAAGAAAAGATACTCGGTCGGTGCAAAAGGTGCACTTCCCAAGGTTACCAAACAAACGTGCATCACGTAGAGCAATAAAAACAGCACGTAAATGTTCCAAATGTTCTTCCAAAGATTTGCTATAAATCAGTATATCATCAAAATAGACCACCACAAATCGTCCAATGAAAGCACGTAAAACTTCGTTCATTAGTCTCATGAAAGTACTAGGTGCATTAGTTAACCCAAAAGGCATGACTAACCACTCATATAAACCAAACTTAGTTTTAAATGCAGTTTTCCATTCATCTCCCAATTTCATACGAATTTGATGGTATCCACTACGCAAATTGAGTGGGCCTAGTCTGAATTATTCTACTTATGATAAAGAACTATATGCTCTTGTTCGGACTTTAGAAACATGGCAACATTATTTATGGCCCAAAGAATTTGTTATACATTCTGATCATGAATCTTTGAAACATATTAAAAGTCAAGCTAAACTGAATCGTAGACATGCTAAATGGGTTGAATTCATTGAAACTTTCCCTTATGTCATTAAACACAAGAAGGGTAAAGAAAATGTTATTGCTGATGCATTGTCTCGTCGCTATACTATGCTTTCACAACTTGACTTCAAAATATTTGGTTTGGAGACCATCAAAGATCAATATGTGCATGATGCTGATTTTAAAGATGTATTGCAGAATTGTAAAGAAGGAAGAACCTGGAACAAGTTTGTCGTTAATGATGGATTTGTGTTCCGTGCTCACAAGCTATGCATTCCAGCTAGCTCTCTTCGTCTTTTGTTGTTGCAGGAGGCGCATGGAGGAGGATTAATGGGACACTTTGGCGTGAAGAAGACGGAGGACGTACTTGCTACACATTTCTTTTGGCCAAAGATGAGACGGGATGTTGAGCGTTTTGTTGCTCGCTGCACTACATGTCAAAAAGCTAAGTCACGACTCAATCCTCATGGTTTATATATGCCTTTGCCTGTACCTAGTGTTCCTTGGGAGGATATATCTGTGGACTTTGTTTTAGGTTTACCTCGAACAAAGAAGGGGAGGGATAGCATATTTGTTGTCGTGGATAGATTCTCGAAAATGGCACACTTTATACCATGTCATAAAAGCGATGATGCTGTTAATGTTGCTGATTTGTTCTTTCGTGAAATTATTCGCTTGCATGGTGTGCCAAATACTATTGTTTCAGATCGTGATACTAAATTTCTTAGCCACTTTTGGAGATGTTTATGGGCTAAGTTGGGGACTAAACTGCTTTTTAGTACTACTTGTCACCCCCAAACTGATGGACAAACTGAAGTAGTCAATAGAACATTGTCTACTATGCTTAGGGCTGTTTTGAAGAATAATAAGAAAATGTGGGAGGAATGCTTGCCTCATATTGAATTTGCTTATAATCGTTCAATGCATTCTACTACTAAGATGTGCCCTTTTGAAGTTGTGTATGGTTTCCTACCTCGTGCACCTATTGATTTGTTGCCTCTTCCATCTTCGGAGAAGGTTAATTTTGATGCTAAACAACGTGCTGAATTGATTTTAAAAATGCATGAGTTAATTAAGGAAAACATTGAGCGCATGAATGCTAAATATAAACTTGCTGGAGATAAGGGTAGAAAACATGTTGTGTTTGCACCTGGAGATCTTGTTTGGTTACATTTGCGTAAGGATAGATTTCCTGATTTGCGCAAATCAAAGTTAATGCCACGTGCTGATGGTCCCTTTAAGGTGTTAGAGAAAATAAATGATAATGCATATAAACTTGAGCTGCCTGCAGATTTTGGGGTTAGTCCCACTTTTAACATTGCAGATTTGAAGCCTTATTTGGGTGAGGAAGATGCACTTCCGTCGAGGACGACTTCATTTCAAGAAGGGGAGGATGATGAGGACATCAATACAATTGTTACACCCACAGCCCCTGCTGCTATACATACTGGACCAATTACTAGAGCTCGTGCACGCCAACTAAATTACCAGGTACTTTCGTTTCTTGGTAATGATTCTAATGTTCATGAGAATATGATGCTGCCTAAATTGGATACATTTGTTTTTCTTACAAATGAAGGGCCTAGCTTGGAGAAGGATGAACATTGGAGCAAGAACAAGCATGGAGATGATGGCATGCGCAAGGAAAACAAGAACGGAGTTACAAGTGATGATTTCAGGACTTTGAAGCCACCATAATGGGTGCATGAAGCCTTGGACGAAATATACAAGATGCCACTTCATAAATTTCGTCCCGAGGCTATTTTAGGTGCTGCGTCACCTTATTATTGGGCCAGGCCCATGTAATTTCGAAATACATAAGTATAGGCTATTATTAGAGTCCGTATGTGTGGGGAAACAAGAGATAGGGTTGATTTCGGACCCCTCCACCAAGGGCCACGAAATTTCCCCCTCTTCCTCCATATATACAGCCCTTAGGGCATCGTTTAGACTTTGGGTTTTGTTTAGATTAAAAGTTCGCCATAGCTGCAACTTCGCGTACTTCGTTTGTGTTCAACGACCAGACAAAGGCGTCACAGAACCCCACCTTGATCAATAAAGCTTTCATCTTATATTCGCAATATCCAGATTGCAATCTTAGTTTCTTGCTTGTTCTTCGTTTGCTCGCAGGAAACAGACCCTCGTGGTCAGGTTGATCGTGCTCCGGCGTGGTCAATAACCTCTCGGAGTTGGTTTAGCGATTGCTAAGGCGCGACGTCCTCGCACGTTCGTAGTCGGATCGTCAAAGTCGACTTCCACCAAAGCGAAATCCACCATCTCATCGAAAGACGGGACACCTTTGCCTCTATCATTTGTTTAGCTTACAAATGAAGGGCCTAGCTTGGAGAAGGATGAACATTGGAGCAAGAACAAGCATGGAGATGATGGCATGCGCAAGGGAAACAAGAACGGAGTTACAAGTGATGATTTCAGGACTTTGAAGCCACCATAATGGGTGCATGAAGCCTTGGACGAAATATACAAGATGCCACTTCATAAATTTCGTCCCGAGGCTATTCTAGGTGCTGCGTCACCTTATTATTGGGCCAGGCCCATGTAATTTCGAAATACATAAGTATAGGCTATTTTTAGAGTCCGTATGTGTGGGGAAACAAGAGATAGGGTTGATTTCGGACCCCTCCACCAAGGGCCACGAAATTCCCCCCTCTTCCTCCATATATACAGCCCTTAGGGCATCGTTTAGACTTTGGGTTTTGTTTAGATTAAAAGTTCGCCATAGCTGCAACTTCGCGTACTTCGTTTGTGTTCAACGACCAGACAAAGGCGTCACAGAACCCCACCTTGATCAATAAAGCTTTCATCTTATATTCGCAATATCCAGATTGCAATCTCAGTTTCTTGCTTGTTCTTCATTTGCTCGCAGGAAACAGACCCTCGTGGTCAGGTTGATCGTGCTCCGGCGTGGTCAATAACCTCTCGGAGTTGGTTTAGCGATTGCTAAGGCGCGACGTCCTCGCACGTTCGTAGTCGGATCGTCAAAGTCGACTTCCACCAAAGCGAAATCCATCATCTCATCGAAAGACGGGACACCTTTGCCTCTATCATTTGCGCAAATCAAAGTTAATGCCACGTGCTGATGGTCCCTTTAAGGTGTTAGAGAAAATAAATGATAATGCATATAAACTTGAGCTGCCTGCAGATTTTGGGGTTAGTCCCACTTTTAACATTGCAGATTTGAAGCCTTATTTGGGTGAGGAAGATGAACTTCCATCGAGGACGACTTCATTTCAAGAAGGGGAGGATGATGAGGACATCAATACAATTGTTACACCCACAGCCCCTGCTGCTATACATACTGGACCAATTACTAGAGCTCGTGCACGCCAACTAAATTACCAGGTACTTTCGTTTCTTGGTAATGATTCTAATGTTCATGAGAATATGATGCTGCCTAAATTGGATGCATTTGTTTTGCTTACAAATGAAGGGCCTAGCTTGGAGAAGGATGAACATTGGAGCAAGAACAAGCATGGAGATGATGGCATGCGCAAGGGGAACAAGAACGGAGTTACAAGTGATGATTTCAGGACTTTGAAGCCACCATAATGGGTGCATGAAGCCTTGGACGAAATATACAAGATGCCACTTCATAAATTTCGTCCCGAGGCTATTTTAGGTGCTGCGTCACCTTATTATTGGGCCAGGCCCATGTAATTTCGAAATACATAAGTATAGGCTATTTTTAGAGTCCGTATGTGTGGGGAAACAAGAGATAGGGTTGATTTCGGACCCCTCCACCAAGGGCCACGAAATTCCCCCCTCTTCCTCCATATATACAGCCCTTAGGGCATCGTTTAGACTTTGGGATTTGTTTAGTTAAAAGTTAGCCATTGCAACTTCGTGTACTTCGTTTGTGTCCAACGACCAGACCAAGACCGCTTACGGATCCCCACTTTTATCAATACTTCAAATATACTCGCAATATTCAGATTGCTTTTATCATATTCTTGCTTGTTCTTCGATTGCTTGCAGGAATAGACCTTCGTGGTCAGGTTGATTGCGCTCCGGCGTGGTCAATAACCTCTCGGAGTTGGTTTAGCGATTGCCAAGGCGCAACGTCGTGCACGTTTGTAGTCGGATCGTCAAAGTCGTCTCCACCAAATCGATAGTTATCATCTCATCGAAAGATCGGGACACCCCGCCTCTATCAAAAATATTGCAACTTAGTTTGCACATATAAGTGAAGGTCTTATTCATTTTAAAAGATTGACAATGTTCATCATTAAACCATCCCAACATTGATGAATAAACCTTACTTGCATAAAATTTATATGCTACAACATGCTTAAATAAGCAAAAATGCAATAAGTCATTCAACACAGAATCATCACCAAGATTAGAGGTCATATCAGAATGATTAAATATTGATTCTTTTGCATCAACAGTTAATTCAATGGGTGCACTCAAAATTGTTGGTATTTCAGTTGTTTGATCACATGAGGCATTCATGACAGTATCAAGATTCTCTAAAATAGGTGACGTGCTCAAATCAACAGGTAACTCAACACATGATGCATTCAAGTTAACTAGGGATGCGTCATTCTCATGTGAAGTTATATCATCAATACCTTTACTATTACCTTGTCGCAAAGACGTAGCTGATGTCGGTATGGACAATGACAATGTACCATGCACTTGAGATGATGTCGCACTCACAATCTGAGGTGTGGCTGCTCTAGTAGGTGCAACGGTGGAGGAATCAACCGATGGTACTGAGCATGAATTGGAATAATAGTTGTTGTAGTCACCCAATGCATCCTCCTGTAACTGTCTCTCAAAGGTACAAGCACGAACATACATACCGGTAATGCAACGAGGAAGATACCTAAATCTTGCAAGAATATCATGGTTCAAACCACCAAAAAATCTATTCATTGTATCATCCTCAGATTCTTCTATGTCACAATGATGCATATAAGATTTGAACTCTTGGTAGTAAGCATGAACAGTGTTATTGCCTTGTTTAAATTGTTCAAATTTGCGAAGCAATTCACGACGATAGTAACGAGGGAAAAATTGTTGTCCATGTTTCAAATCTTTCCAAGTTGTGGGTTGGTTATCAATGTTTTTCTTACAATGCACACTCTACCAAACTGAAGCAAAACCAGTAAATGCTCTAGTGGCAGCTCGTACTCGCTCAAGTTCAGAAAAGTCATGGTTACTAAAAACTTGTTCTACTTCAAACTCCCAAGCTAGATAAATAGCAGGATTAAATCTACCCTCAAATGACGGTAAAGAGATAACCCGACCATGTGGTTGTGTGTGTTGTCCCAACTCTCGTGATGGTGAAGATGTGTCCGTCGTCCAAGAACTTCTATCTCCGGAACCTGTCATGATTAGTAGAAACAAGAAACAAAATTCCAGAATAATGTTCCTATGAACTACTAGGATGTGGTTGTAAACTGCTCACAGTAAAGCAAATATCAATATCTTACAAGTTCTTACCATGCGGCAGGTGGTGACAGGCAACCAACGATGTCAAATAACTCTGAAGATTGTGTAAAGCGATTGCCAGGGGAACGTACATATACACGGTGTAGAAATATGTGGAGCTGGGTTGGCTATATATGGTAGCAAAAGATTAGCAATAATCAATTCAAAGATGCAATGTTAAATAAACGCTCAACGACGGTACTGTGCTGGTCCTAAGCTAGACCGGACTAGAGACGCGAGCCTAGAACTCTAATGAGGTCACGGCATAGGACAACTAGCATCAATGAAGGATAAGTAGCTCTGGACAGCAAGATATAAGTGAAGATCACAACGGCAGTAAAGATAATGATGAATAACAACTGCCAGGATATATAACAACTCTCTCTCCAACTTTCCTCTTGAAAATTTTGCTACTAACTCAAGCTTTCCAATGCAAAAAGAATCACTCAATTACGAATTGATATGAGGAGTCAAATAATTCTAAAACTGGCCTGAAAAACTGGAACAAACTGTATGCGCAAACTTCGGAGGGCAAAAAGACCTATTTAGAAGCTGATTTTGAGACGCCAAATATTGAACTAGCTTTTGCAACTATTCATATGCGCCTAGTCGCTAGCTTTAATTTGAGTACTTGTGGAGCCAAAACGAAGTTCGTGCGAAGAAGTTATGCCTTTTTTACTGAACAGTGCACAAAACAGATTCCAGTGCGAATTCAACTACGAGATTGAGTCTAGATAGATCCGAATTTTGTTTTTTTTCTCTTCTCTCTTTTTTTTCTCACACTTTTTTTTCTTTTTCTTTCTCTTTTTTTCTGACTTTTTTTAACTTTTTTTTTCTCTTTTTTTTCCGTCTTTTTTTTGTCTCTCTCTCTTTCCAAAACAAACTAGATAAGATGCAGATTGGATCAAGCGAAGATGTAAACGATCTCAACTATGATTATGACAATGAACGGTGGGTAGCACATGGTGGAATTTGATGGATGGGTGGTGGACAGTGGAAGGGATAACGATGCAGCAGCGGCGTGACTAATGTGAACAGAACTCGAAACTCTAAACGAACTAGACACTAAGACCAGCAACTCAACATGACGATGCAACCGATAATTCAATAATGCAAACAATGAAAAGAAAATTGCATAGGCTCGGACTGGCTTGGACAAAGGATGAATAGATCTAACTTTTTTTGTGGCTTCTTCTTGGACAATAGGTAAGAAAATAAATATAATCTAGGAAAAACTGGAAATTCTCACCGAGCAACCCGAAAACTGATACCACTTGATAGAGGCGAAGGTGTCCCGATCTTTCGATGAGATGATAACTATCGATTTGGTGAAGATGACTTTGACGATCCGACTACAAACGTGCACGACGTTGCTCCTTAGCAATCGCTAAACCAACTCTGAGAGGTTATTGACCACGCCGGAGCACATTCAACCTGACCACGAAGGTCTATTCCTGCAAGCAATCGAAGAACAAGCAAGAATATGATAAAAGCAATCTGAATATTGCGAATATGTATGAAGTATTGATAATTGTGGGGATTCGTAAGCGGTCTTGGTCTGGTTGTTGGACACAAACGAAGCACACGAAGTTGCAATGGCTAACTTTTAACTAAACAAATTCCTAGGGAAAAGCTACTAGATGGATCTACTTATATAGGAGCAAGGGGTGGCGGCCTAGGAGGTGGGAAGACGTCCCAAGGCAGCCTAAAACTAACCCTAGGTTGTAAAAGGCCAGTGGGCCCAAGTGGAGGTGATGCAACACCTTTGGACTTGTTGTTTGACTCGGATTCTGCTGCAGCGTCTGATTGTTTCGTCGATATCTCAACGCTTCGGATGAATTTGAAGGTCAATCCAATTGGGCTGGAAAGAGCACAAAATCTAGAATCCAACAAAAAAAGAATCACCCAATTCGGAGTCCGTATGAAAAAGTTGTTGGCGTTTTGAGTCAGGTATGTCTGTGCAGTCCGAATCTGAATCCAGAACGTGAGAGACTTGGACTCTATCTTCTCTTGGCCCAAAAGTGACGTGAGAGAACTTTTTGAACAGCACTTAAACATCTCTTTCTCCCTTATCTTCATATGTGAATTGTACAAATATCCCATACACCTGCAATTAGAGAAAACACAAAAGTTTGTGAAGTATTTTTGTCTTGGATGACATAAATAAATTATTGCATAGTTTGCATTAGAAATCACCTCACAAATATACATGTATGCAATATTTTTGGTCGTATCCAAGGTAGTCATGTCCTCATCATTACTTGTGGGATTTTGTTAAATGAACAACAACTTTGGTGTCCCTCGTAATAGGCTTGCTCGCCAGG
Source organism: Triticum aestivum (assembly GCF_018294505.1). Lineage (NCBI taxonomy): Eukaryota > Viridiplantae > Streptophyta > Magnoliopsida > Poales > Poaceae > Triticum > Triticum aestivum. The sequence continues at coordinate 65,548 of NW_025226492.1, read as the reverse complement.
TGTATTCACCAATAAACCGGGTTATCCTGCCTTTGTAAGTTTGCCACTCCGACCAGGTAATCCTGGAATGACTCACCATAATCTTGACAGTTAATCTTTTAAAGACCCTGAACTTGTCAAAGTTAAAACGGCGATTTGGTCATGTGAGGCCCAGCTTACATGAGTTAAGGAGTAACTCAGTGGCTTTGCAGCCCTTGAATAACACTTGATGTTGAGGCCTGGCAGCCTTTGAATGCCTTGATTTTTCTGTTTTCTTTTGCCTTTGAATATTTTTGATGACTTATATATTTGTGCCATACTGATAGACGATCGAAATTCAATTCAGGCCATGATGCCTTGATCTTTATTTGATAAAATCCGGTGTTTTGATAATTCGGTCTGGCTTTGGACGCTAAGTCGCCAGTGTATGATATTTATGGAATTTTGTCCGAGGCGTTGTAAGCCGGCGACATGGATAAATCACATAGAGTGATGCGCTCTGTATTGGGACTGTTGCCCTTATTGCATTTGGCCTTATAAGCTGGCAATACACATAAGTATCACAGGTATGATATTTATTTTGTTATAATTATATGAGGTTTTGCTAAACCAGCCTTGGTTCTGGACGATATAGTCACCAGTGGTTTGGTATATGGGGCTTTTTGACCCGCCTTGGAGTAAACCGCCAAGGTACTTGTGCTCTGTTTGTATGCAGGGTATATGACAATATGCTTAGGCAAAATTGATAATGAGCTTGAATATTAGATCATCAAAGAAGATCAATGCAGCTCATCAAAAGTGTTTTGCAAGTAAACATGCACGATGGCATGGCAGATAAATAGTTTGAAAGCTAGCCTATCACAAGGCAACTGATGGCCCAAAAGAATAATTGTTTGGGCAAAGTCTCATAGAGAGCAGATGCTAAGCCGGCATGCGGCTTACTGGTCTTGGCCTTGACGGGTTGAAGGTTGTGGGTCATCCTACACCGGTTGATCCTGCTCCTCTTCACCCATTGGCTCGAAATTTGTGGTTGCCCAGTTGATCCCAGTCAAAGCTCTAAATACATCTTCATCACTTATAAGTGTTGATGGGTCAACATCAAGGACAAAAGTGTGCTTACGGATCGGAGGAGTCAGGTCCTATGAATCATGAATCGGCGCCTTGATCTTCTTGTTGTCAGCATCGTGAACCGGCCGATAATGTGAAAGATTGGTATCTTCAGCCAACTTACTGGCCAGAGGATGCATTTCCCTTGCTATTGTGGCAAAGTCTTCTGCACTGAAGGGTGACCCATCCTCTTTTACGCTAGGGCAGCTATTCGCCAAATCTGTCGGCTCAAGATCGGCTTGCCATGCTTTGGCCCGGGTTAGCACGGTGAGTGCACCGGCTCTTGTAGCTGATTTCTTCAACTCTTCGATCCGCAGAGGCAGCACATATAGCTTCTCCAACGTATCCTTGATGAGGGTTGCAGGTCGTTTCTTGTGAGCAGCTGTGCAGATGGCTCGTTGCGCCCCTGATGAGGACATCAATACAATTGTTACACCCACAGCCCCTGCTGCTATACATACTGGACCAATTACTAGAGCTCGTGCACGCCAACTAAATTACCAGGTACTTTCGTTTCTTGGTAATGATTCTAATGTTCATGAGAATATGATGCTGCCTAAATTGGATACATTTGTTTTGCTTACAAATGAAGGGCCTAGCTTGGAGAAGGATGAACATTGGAGCAAGAACAAGCATGGAGATGATGGCATGCGCAAGGGGAACAATAACGGAGTTACAAGTGATGATTTCAGGACTTTGAAGCCACCATAATGGGTGCATGAAGCTTTGGACGAAATATACAAGATGCCACTTCATAAATTTCGTCCCAAGGCTATTTTAGGTGCTGCGTCACCTTATTATTGGGCCAGGCCCATGTAATTTCGAAATACATAAGTATAGGCTATTTTTAGAGTCCGTATGTGTGGGGAAACAAGAGATAGGTTGATTTCGGATCCCTCCACCAAGGGCCACGAAATCCCCCCCCCCCTCTTCCTCCATATATACAGCCCTTAGGGCATCGTTTAGACTTTGGGTTTTGTTTAGATTAAAAGTTCGCCATAGCTGCAACTTCGCGTACTTCGTTTGTGTTCAACGACCAGACAAAGGCGTCACAGAACCCCACCTTGATCAATAAAGCTTTCATCTTATATTCGCAATATCCAGATTGCAATCTTAGTTTCTTGCTTGTTCTTCGTTTGCTCGCAGGAAACAGACCCTCGTGGTCAGGTTGATCGTGCTCCGGCGTGGTCAATAACCTCTCGGAGTTGGTTTAGCGATTGCTAAGGCGCGACGTCCTCGCACGTTCGTAGTCGGATCGTCAAAGTCGACATCCACCAAAGCGATATCCATCATCTCATCGAAAGATCGGGACCCTCGCCTCTATCAAGTGGTATCAGATTTCCAGGTTGCTCGGTGAGATTTTAGAGTTTTTCGTAGTTTAGATCGAGTCTGTTCTTCATACCTATAGTCCACGAAAAAGCCAAAAAAAAATTAGGGTTAGTTCATCCCATCCGAACCAATCTGAGCCTTGCATAATCTTTTCTGTATTTGCTTTGTTGAATTTGCGGTTGCATCGTCGTGTTCAGTTGCTGGTCTTAGCGTCTAGTATTTTAGAGTTTCGAGTTCTGTTCACAAGTTGTCACGCCGTCGCCGCACCATCATCATCGCCCCTGCCATCTACCACCACCGCTCCGAATCCGTATCCATATACCACCACCAATCCGTGTCCATATACCACCACCGATCCATATCCAAATACTACCACCGCTGCCATATACCACCACCATATATCCACCACCAATCCGAGTTCCTTGCTTATTAGGTTTGTTTTCGGGATCAATCTAGATTCCGATTCGTGTTTCCTTGCCGGAGTCGGGTAGCCACGCTCCGTTTAGGCCCAAAATTTTTCGAAAACGCATTTTTCGAAAAATTTTCTGGCTATCCTATTTTTAGGTGTTTCTGAGTGTTTTGAGACAGGTGCCATTATAGGAAGTTTTTTTTGACCCGTTTCCAGTTTTTGGGTCCGGGCAGTCGAAAAAAAAAAATT
>NW_025226492.1:12697-57700 GCF_018294505.1 Triticum aestivum | reverse complement strand
AAGGGGAGGATGATGAGGACATCAATACAATTGTTACACCCACAGCCCCTGCTGCTATACATACTGGACCAATTACTAGAGCTCGTGCACGCCAACTAAATTACCAGGTACTTTCGTTTCTTGGTAATGATTCTAATGTTCATGAGAATATGATGCTGCCTAAATTGGATACATTTGTTTTGCTTACAAATGAAGGGCCTAGCTTGGAGAAGGATGAACATTGGAGCAAGAACAAGCATGGAGATGATGGCATGCGCAAGGGGAACAATAACGGAGTTACAAGTGATGATTTCAGGACTTTGAAGCCACCATAATGGGTGCATGAAGCTTTGGACGAAATATACAAGATGCCACTTCATAAATTTCGTCCCAAGGCTATTTTAGGTGCTGCGTCACCTTATTATTGGGCCAGGCCCATGTAATTTCGAAATACATAAGTATAGGCTATTTTTAGAGTCCGTATGTGTGGGGAAACAAGAGATAGGGTTGATTTCGGATCCCTCCACCAAGGGCCACGAAATTCCCCCCCCTCTTCCTCCATATATACAGCCCTTAGGGCATCGTTTAGACTTTGGGTTTTGTTTAGATTAAAAGTTCGCCATAGCTGCAACTTCGCGTACTTTGTGTTCAACGACCAGACAAAGGCGTCACAGAACCCCACCTTGATCAATAAAGCTTTCATCTTATATTCGCAATATCCAGATTGCAATCTTAGTTTCTTGCTTGTTCTTCGTTTGCTCGCAGGAAACAGACCCTCGTGGTCAGGTTGATCGTGCTCCGGCGTGGTCAATAACCTCTCGGAGTTGGTTTAGCGATTGCTAAGGCGCGACGTCCTCGCACGTTCGTAGTCGGATCGTCAAAGTCGACTTCCACCAAAGCGATATCCATCATCTCATCGAAAGATCGGGACCCTCGCCTCTATCAGCCCCAGTATTTAACTGCTCTACGAGCGTGTAGGCGGCTTTCTCTTGCGCATGTCTGAGCCAAGGTGGGCAACTCTAGAGCCTGCATCATCAAGAATTTTTTTATAAGCCGGGTGCACATTGATTAAAATGCATTGAAAGCAAATATTGAGATGAAATTACTTACCGAATATGGCATCAGTCATGGCATTGACTTGATGTTTTAAGCCGGCGAGCTCTTCAGCTACTGGATTAAGAGCCACTTCAGCGTCCTCTACTCTCTTCAACAGGGCTGAATTTTCTGTCTCCTAGCCTGCTTGATCAGCTTTGAAGTCCTTCTTCAGTTTTTCTATCTCCGCTAAGGCGGTGGTCAGTTCTGTTTTAGCCTTGGAGGTCTCAGACTGCTGAGACTTGATGTTTTCTTGAAGATCAGCAACTCAGGAGTTTTTGACAGTGAGTTCAGCCTGCAGGGTGTAAGTTGATGAGGACATCAATACCATTGTAACACCCACAGCCCCTACTGCTACATATACGGGACCAAGTACTAGAGCTCGCCCACGCCAATTAAATTATCAGATACTTCCATTTCTTGGTAATGATTCTAATGTTCATGAGAATATGATGCTGCCTAAATTGGATACATTTGTTTTGCTTACAAATGAAGGGCCTAGCTTGCAGAAGGATGAACATTGGAGCAAGAACAAGCATGGAGATGATGCCATGCGCAAGGGGAACAAGAACGGAGTTACAAGTGATGATTTCAGGACTTTGAAGCCACCATAATGGGTGCATGAAGCCTTGGACGAAATATACAAGATGCCACTTCATAAATTGCGTCACCTTATTATTAGGCCAGGCCCTTGTAATTTCGAAATACATAAGTATAGGCTATTTTTAGAGTCCGCATGTGTGGGGAAACAAGAGATAGGGTTGATTTCGGACTCCTCCACCAAGGGCCACGAAATTCCCCCCTCTTCCTCCATATATACAACCCTTAGGGCACCATTTAGACTTTGGGATTTGTTTAGTTAAAAGTTAGCCATTGCAACTTCGTGTACTTCGTTTGTGTCCAACGACCAGACCAAGACCGCTTATGGATCCCCACCTTGATCAATAAAGCTTTCATCTTATTTTCGCAATATCCAGATTGCAATCTCAGTTTCTTGCTTTTTCTTCATTTGCTCGCAGGAAACAGACCCTCATGGTCAGGTTGATCGTGCTCCGGCGTGGTCAATAACCTCTCAGAGTTAGTTTAGCGATTGCTAAGGCGCGACGTCCTCGCACGTTTGTAGTCGGATCGTCAAAGTCAACTTCCACCAAAGCGAAATCCATCATCTCATCGAAAGATGGGACACCTTTGCCTCTATCAAGTGGTATCCGATTTTCAGGTTGCTCGGTGAGATTTTACAGTTTTTCGTAGTTTAGATCGAGTCTATTTTTCATACCTATAGTCCACGAAAAAGCCACAACAAAATTAGGGTTAGTTCATCATATCCGAACCAATCTGAGCTTTTGCATAATCTTTTTAGGGTTTTGCTTTGTTGAATTTGCGGTTGCATCGTCGTGTCTAGTTGCTGGTCTTAGCGTCTAGTGTTTTAGAGTTTCGAGTTCTGATCATAAGTTGTCACGCCGCCATCGCACCATCATCATCGCCCCTGTCACCTACCACCACCGCTCCGAATCCGTATCCATATACCACCACCAATCCGTGTCCATATACCACCACCGATCCATATCCATATACTACCACCGCTACCACCACCGCTGCCATATACCACCACCATATATCCACCACCAATCCGAGTTCCTTGCATATTAGGTTTGTTTTCGAGATTCATCTACTTTCCAATTCGTGTTTCCTTGCCGGAGTAGGTTTCGAAAAAAAAATCTCCGTTTAGGCCCAAAATTTTCCAAAAACGCGCTTGACAAAAAAAATTTTGGCTATCCTATTTTTAGGTGTTTCTAAGCGTATTGAGACAGTCGCCGTTATAGAAAGTTTTTTTTGACCCGTTTCCAGTTTTTGGGTCCGGGCAGTCGAAAAAAAAATTTGGTCGAAAAAATTTCGTGCCCATCCTGTCAGTTTAACCTGGGAAGAGTTTTGAGACACTCGCCATTATAGTGATTTTTCGCAAAAAAAAGGGCAGCGCAAAAAAAACACAAAAAAAAGAGCGAAAAAAAAGAGCGAAAAAAAAATTCCAGAGTGTTCTTTTCCCTTGTTTACGTGCAGCACCGTGATTTTGTTAGTGTTCTAGGCTCGCGTCTCTTGCACAGTCTAGCCTAGGACCAGCACAGTACCGTCGTTGAGCGTTTATTCAACTTTGCATCTCTGAATTGATTATTGCTGACCCTTTTTGCTACCATATTATAAGCCTTCCCAGCTCCACATACATCTACGTCGTGCGTTTGACTCTCCCTGGTAATCGCTCTATCCAAGCTTTGAGAGTTTTGACTACAACGGTTGCCGATCACCACCTGCTGCTGGGTAAGAACTGGTAAGAATTTGAGATTTGCTTGACGGGTTTGTGATACACCACCACCACTTCTTAGTAGTCTGTAGGATCATATTCTTGTGTGTTTATATTTGCTGCTAACCATGGTAGGATCACAAGCCGATGAGACTGATTGGGAGAACCTGACGAACAAACAGCTACATGATAAATTTCAGCAAATGATGAGTGGGCAGGTGCAAGATGTGCTAAACAGATTTGACGAGGACATGGAGAAGATAGATGGCATTGAGAACACGTTCGAAACAAAGCTTGATAGCAAGTTTAATGAATTGCTGACGCGTTTTCCACAACCACTGCCGGCTGCACCTATCACACCTCTGCAACAACAACAACAACAACGCCTCCTTCTGAATCAGTATGGATGAGCGAAGCGTGTGCCTATTGTGGATGGCCAAACTTCTGGTGCTGCTATTCCTGTTGTTGATGCTTCCTTGGCTCCTTCTACTGCTGCTGCTGGTACCCAGGAGGATGATGAGTATGCGGGTGATTATGAGGATGAGGTTGATCAAAATCAGAACTACGTGCAGCCACCAGCACCACCATCAGCAGGTCGACCTCAGGTATATATTCGTAATGGTAGGCCTGCACCACCACCTCAGGTACGAGATGATGTCCATATTCCTAAACTAAAATTGAATATTCCACCATTTGAGGGTAGATATGTTCCTGATATATATATCTTACTTGGGAGTTAGAAACTGAACAACGTTTTACATGTTTACAATATCCCGAGGAGAGACGGGTTGTTGCTGCTGTTTGTGCTTTCACTAGTTTTGCATGTGTATGGTGGTCTGAACATTGTAGATTATATCCTATTCCAACTACTTGGGCTGCTTTGAAAACTGCTATGCGTACGCGTTGGGTTCCACCATATTATCAACGTGAATTGCTTCAAAAATTGCAGCGTTTAAGACAAGGAAAAAATTCTGTAGAAGAATATTATCAGGAATTACAAACTGGCATGATTAGATATGGTATTGTTGAGGACAATGAAGCTATGCTTGCACGTTTTACGGGTGGATTAAATAGAGAGATTCAGACCATTCTAGAGTATAAGGAGTATACTAATATCACTCGTTTATTCCATCTTGCTTGTAAAGCTGAACGTGAAGTGCAGGATCGACAAGCAATGGCGCGCACTAACTTTTCTGCAAGTCGACCTTCATCATGGACGCCGCGTGCATCTTCTACTTCAGCTGCACCAGCACCTCCATCAGGTGCCACCTCCAGCCGTGATACAAGAAAGCAGGCACAACCACCATTATTTTCCAAGAGCGAGCCTGCCGGGCCTCCACAGAGTTCTTCTTCCATGGCATCAACAGGGCACACAAGTGATATTATTTGTCATCGTTGTAAGGGAAGAGGTCATTATGCGAGACAATGCAAACCTCAGCATGTGATGATTGCTACTGAGGATGGTGGGTATGAGTCCGCTAGTGACTATGATGAGGAGACTTTGGCTCTTATTACACATGAAGAACATGGTGGGGATGATTCTGATCATGAGACGCAATACATGGCTCGTGAAGACGCTGACAGGTATGAATGTTTAGTTGCTCAACGTGTTTTGAGTGTGCAGGTCACACAAGCTGAGCAAAATCAGAGGCACAATTTGTTCCATACCAAGGGAGTTGTGAAGGAACGTTCTGTGCGCGTTATCATAGACGGTGGGAGCTGCAACAACTTGGCTACAATGGAGATGTGATATAGGCAAAGGTGTCCCGTATTTCGATGAGACGATGGATTTCGCTTTGGTGGAAGTCGACTTTGACGATCCGACTACGAACGTGCGAGGACGTCGCGCCTTAGCAATCGTTAAACCAACTCCGAGAGGTTATTGACCACGCCGGAGCACGATCAACCTGACCACGAGGGCCTGTTTCCTGTGAGCAAACGAAGAAGAAGCAAGAAACTGAGATTGCAATCTGGATATTGCAAATATAAGATGAAAGCTTTATTGATCAAGGTGGGGTTCTGTGACGCCTTTGTCTGGTCGTTAAACACAAACGAAGTACGCGAAGTTGCAGCTATGGCGAACTTTAATCTAAACAAAACCCAAAGTCTAAACCGTGCCCTAAGGGCTGTATATATGGAGGAAGAAAGGGGGAATTTCGTGGCCCTTGGTGGAGGGGTCCAAAATCAACCCTATCTCTTGTTTCCCCACACATACGGCCTCTAAAAATAGCCTATACTAATGTATTTCGAAATTACATGGGCCTGGCCCAATAAAAAGGTGATGCAGCACCTATAATAGCCTCTGGACGAAATTTATGAAGTGGCATCTTGTATATTTCGTCCAAGGCTTCATGCACTCGTTATGGTGGCTTCAAAGACCTGAAATCATCACTCGTAACTCCGTTCTTGTTCCCCTTGTGCATGCCATCATCTCCATGCTTTTTATTGCTCCAATGTTCATCCTTCTCCAAGCTAGGCCCTTCATTTGTAAGCAAAACAAATGTATCCAATTTAGGCAGCATCATATTCTCATGAACATTAGAATCATTACCAAGAAACGGAAGTACCTGGTAATTTAGCTGGCGTGCGCGAGCTCTAGTAATTTGTCCAATATGTATAGCAGCAGGGGCTGTCGGTGTAACAATGGTATTGATGTCCTCATCATCCTCCCCTTTTTGAAATGAAGTCGTCCTCGACGGAAGTTCATCTTCCTCACCCAAATAAGGCTTCAAATCTGCAATGTTAAAAGTGGGACTAACCCCAAAATCTGCAGGCAGCTCAAGTTTATATGCATTATCATTTTTTTTCTGTAACACCTTAAAGGGACCATCAGCACGTGGCATTAGCTTCGATTTGCGCAAATCAGGAAATCTATCCTTACACAAATGTAACCAAACAAGATCTTCAGGTGCAAACACAACATGTTTTCTACCCTTATCTCCAGCAAGTTTATATTAAGCATTCATACGCTCAATGTTTTCCTTAGTTAACTCATGCATTTTTAAAATCAATTCAGCACGTTGTTTAGCATCAAAGTTAACCTTCTCCGAAGATGGAAGAGGCAACAAATCAATAGGTGCACGAGGTAGGAAACCATACACAACTTCAAAAGGGCACATCTTAGTAGTAGAATGCAATGAACGATTATAAGCAAATTCAATATGAGGCAAGCAGTCCTCCCACATTTTCTTATTATTCTTCAAAACAGCCCTAAGCATAGTAGACAATGTTCTATTGACTACTTCAGTTTGTCCATCAGTTTGGGGGTGACAAGTAGTACTAAAAAGCAGTTTAGTCCCCAACTTAGCCCATAAACATCTCCAAAAGTGGCTAAGAAATTTAGTATCACGACCTGAAACAATAGTATTTGGCACACCATGCAAGCGAATAATTTCACGAAAGAACAAATTAGCAACATTAACAGCATCATCGCTTTTATGACATGGTATAAAGTGTGCCATTTTCGAGAATCTATCCACGACAACAAATATGCTATCCCTCCCCTTCTTTGTTCGAGGTAAACCTAAAACAAAGTACATAGATATATCCTCCCAAGGAACACTAGGTACAGGCAAAGGCATATATAAACCATGTGATGAGGACATGACTACCTTGGATATGACCAACAATATTGCATATATGCATATTTGTCAGTTGATTTCTAGTGCAAACTATTCAATAATCTATTTATGTTATCCAGAACAAAAATACTTCACACACTTTTGTGTTTTGTCTAATTGCAGGTGTATGGGACATTTGTACAATCCACATATGAAGATAAGAAAGAAAGAGATGTTTATTTGCTGTCCAAAAAGTTCACTCACGTCACTTTTGGCCCAAGAGAAGATAGAGTCCAAGTCTCTCACGTTCTGGATTCAGATTCGGACTGCACAGACATACCTGACTCAAAACGTACACAAGTTTTTCATACGGACTCCGAATGGGGTGATTCTTTTTTTGTTGGAAACTAGATTTCGTGCACTTTCCAACCCAATTGGAATCACCTTCAAATTCGTCCGGAGCGTTGAGTTGTGGACGAAACAATCTGATGCTGCAGCAGAATCCGAGTCAAACTACAAGTCCAAAGGTGTTACATCACCTCCACTTGGGCCCATTGGCCTTGTACGACCTTGATTTAGTTTTAGGCTGCCTTGGGACATCCTCCCACCTCCTTGGCCGCCACCCCTTGCTCCTATATAAGTAGATCCATCTAGTAGCTTTTCCTTGGGATTTGTTTAGTTAAAAGTTAGCCAACGCAACTTCGTGTACTTCGTTTGTGTCCAACGACCAGACCAAGACCGCTTTCGGATCCCCACCTTTATCAATACTTCATACATATTTGCAATATTCAGATTGCTTTTATCATATTTCTTGCTCGTTCTTCGATTGCTTGCAGGAATAGACCTTCGTGGTGAGGTTAATCGTGCACCGGCGTGGTCAATAACCTCTGGAGATTGGTTTAGCGATTGCTAAGGCGCAACGTCGTGCACGTTTGTAGTCGGATCGTCAAAGTCGTCTCCACCAAATCGATAGTTACCATCTCATCAAAAGATCGGGACACCCCCGCCTCTATCAAGTGGTATCAGTTTTCAGGTTGCTCGGTGAGAATTTCCAGTTTTTCTTAGATTAGATTTTTTTTCTTACCTATTGTCCAAGGAAAGCCACAAAACAAAAGTTAGATCTATTCATCCTTTGTCCTAGCCAGACTGAGCCTTTGCAATTTTCTTTTCATTGTTTGCATTATTGAATTATCGGTTGCATCGCCGTGTCGAGTTGCTGGTCTTAGTGTCTAGTTCCTTTAGAGTTTCGAGTTCTGTTCATATTAGTCACGCCGCCGCTGCATCATTATCCGTTCCGCTGTCCACCATCCCATCTATTAATTTCCACCACGTGCTATGCACTGTTCATTGTCATAATCATAGTTGAGGTCATTCACATCTTCGCCTGATCCAATCTGCATCTTATCTAGTTTGTCTTGGAAAGAGGGAGAAAAAAAAGATAGAGAAAAAAAAGAGAAAAAAAGGAAAGAAAAAGAGAGGGAAGAAAAAAAAAGCGTGAGAAAAAAAAAGAGAGAAGAAAAAAAATTGGATCTATCTAGAATCAATCTCGTACCTGAATTCGGATTGGAATCTGTTTTGCGCACTGTTCAGTAAAACAGGTGTATCTTCCTCATACGAAGTCCGTTTTGGCTCCGTGAGTACTCAAATTGAAGATAGCGACGAGCCGCATCTAAATAGTTGCAGAAGCAAGTTCAATATTTGACACCTCAAAATCGGCTTCTAAATAGGTCTTTTTGCCCTCCGAAGTTCGTGAATACAGCTTGTTCCAATTTTTCAGGCCAGTTTTAGAATTCTTTGACTCCTCATATCAACTCGGAATTGAGTGATTCTTTTTGCATTGGAAAGCTTGAGTTAGTAGCATTCTTTGAAAGAATTTATCAGAAAATTGTCTCAAACTGTTCAAGAGGAAAGTTGGAGAGAGAGTTGTTGTATATCCTGCTTGGCAGTTGTTTTTCATCATTATCTTCACTGCCGTTGTGATCTTCACTTATATCTTGCTGTCAAGAGCTACTTAGTATCGTTCATTGATGCTAGTTGTGCTACGCCGTGACCTCATTAGTGTTCTAGGCTCGCGTCTCTAGTCCGGTCTAGCCTAGGACCAGCACAGTACCGTCGTTGAGCGTTTATTCAACATTGCATCTTTGAATTGATTATTGCTAATCTTTTGCTACCATATATAGCCAACCCAGCTCCACATATTTCTACACCGTGTATACGTATGCTCCCCTGGTGATAGAGGCAAAGGTGTCCCGTCTTTCGATGAGATGATGGATATCGCTTTGGTGGAAGTCGACTTTGACGATCCGACTACGAACGTGCGAGGACGTCGCGCCTTAGCAATCGCTAAACCAACTCCGAGAGGTTATTGACCACGCCGGAGCACGATCAACCTGACCACGAGGGTCTGTTTCCTGCGAGCAAACGAAGAACAAGCAAGAAACTGAGATTGCAATCTGGATATTGCGAATATAAGATGAAAGCTTTATTGATCAAGGTGGGGTTCTGTGACGCCTTTGTCTGGTCGTTGAACACAAACGAAGTACGCGAAGTTGCAGCTATGGCGAACTTTTAATCTAAACAAAACCCAAAGTCTAAACGATGCCCTAAGGGCTGTATATATGGAGGAAGAGGGGGGAATTTCGTGGCCCTTGGTGGAGGGGTCCGAAATCAACCCTATCTCTTGTTTCCCCACACATACGAACTCTAAAAATAGCCTATACTTATGTATTTCGAAATTACATGGGCCTGACCCAATAATAAGGTGACGCAGCACCTAAAATAGCCTCGGGACGAAATTTATGAAGTGGCATCTTGTATATTTCGTCCAAGGCTTCATGCACCCATTATGGTGGCTTCAAAGTCCTGAAATCATCACTTGTAACTCCGTTCTTGTTCCCCTTGCGCATGCCATCATCTCCATGCTTGTTCTTGCTCCAATGTTCATCCTTCTCCAAGCTAGACCTTAAAGGGACCATCAGCACGTGGCATTAACTTTGATTTGCGCAAATCAGGAAATCTATCCTTACGCAAATGTAACCAAACAAGATCTCCAGGTGCAAACACAACATGTTTTCTACCCTTATCTCCAGCAAGTTTATATTTAGCATTCATCCGCTCAATGTTTTCCTTAGTTAACTCATGCATTTTTAAAATCAATTCAGCACGTTGTTTAGCATCAAAATTAACCTTCTCCGAAGATGGAAGAGGCAACAAATCAATAGGTGCACGAGGTAGGAAACCATACACAACTTCAAAAGGGCACATCTTAGTAGTAGAATGCAATGAACGATTATAAGCAAATTCAATATGAGGCAAGCATTCCTCCCACATTTTCTTATTATTCTTCAAAACAGCCCTAAGCATAGTAGACAACATTCTATTGACTACTTCAGTTTGTCCATCAGTTTGGGGGTGACAAGTAGTACTAAAAAGCAGTTTAGTCCCCAACTTAGCCCATAAACATCTCCAAAAGTGGCTAAGAAATTTAGTATCACGATCTGAAACAATAGTATTTGGCACACCATGCAAGCGAATAATTTCACGAAAGAACAAATCAGCAACATTAACAGCATCATCACTTTTATGACATGGTATAAAGTGTGCCATTTTAGAGAATCTATCCACGACAACAAATATGCTATCCCTCCCCTTCTTTGTTCGAGGTAAACCTAAAACAAAGTCCATAGATATATCCTCCCAAGGAACACTAGGTACAGGCAAAGGCATATATAAACCATGAGGATTGAGTCGTGACTTAGCTTTTCGACATGTAGTGCAGCGAGCAATAAAACGCTCAACATCCCGTCTCATCTTTGGCCAAAAGAAATGTGTAGCAAGTACGTCCTCCGTCTTCTTCACGCCAAAGTGTCCCATTAATCCTCCTCCATGCGCCTCCTGCAACAACAAAAGACGAACGGAGCTAGCTGGAATGCATAGCTTGTTAGCACGAAACACAAATCCATCGTTAACAACAAACTTGTTCCACATTCTTCCTTCTTTACAATTTTGCATTACATCTTTAAAATCAGCATCATGCACATATTGATCTTTGATGGTCTCCAAACCAAATATTTTGAAGTCAAGTTGTGAAAGCATAGTATAGCGACGAGACAATGCATCAGCAATAACATTTTCTTTTCCCTTCTTGTGTTTAATGACATAATGGAAAGTCTCAATGAATTCAACCCATTTAGCATGTCTACGATTCAGTTTAGCTTGACTTTTAATATGTTTCAAAGATTCATGATCAGAATGTATAACAAATTCTTTGGGCCATAAATAATGTTGCCATGTTTCTAAAGTCCGAACAAGAGCATATAATTCTTTATCATAAGTAGAATAATTCCGACTAGGCCCACTCAATTTTTCAGAAAAGTATGCAATAGGTTTGCCATCTTGTAATAACACACCTCCTAATCCAATTCCACTAGCATCACATTCAAGCTCAAAAGTCTTATTAAAATCAGGAAGTTGGAGTAAAGGAGCATGTGTCAACTTATCTTTCAATACCGTGAAGGCTTCTTCCTGTGCGGTACCCCAAACAAAAGGCACATCCTTCTTTGTAAGCTCGTTGAGAGGTGCAGCAATGGTGCTGAAATCTCTCACAAAACGCCTATAGAATCCAGCGAGGCCAAGAAAACTCCTCACTTGTGTGACCGTTTTGGGCTGCGGCCAACTCTCAATAGCTTCAATCTTGGCTTTGTCAACTTCAATTCCCTGTGGAGTAACAACATAGCCAAGAAAAGACACTCGGTCGGTGCAAAAGGTGCACTTCCCAAGGTTACCAAACAAACGTGCATCACGTAGAGCAATAAAAACAGCACGTAAATGTTCCAAATGTTCTTCCAAAGATCTGCTATAAATCAGTATGTCATCAAAGTAAACTACCACAAATCGTCCAATGAAAGCACGTAAAACTTCGTTCATTAATCTCATGAAAGTACTAGGTGCATTAGTTAACCCAAAAGGCATGACTAACCACTCATATAATCCAAACTTAGTTTTAAATGCTGTTTTCCATTCATCTCCCAATTTCATACGAATTTGATGGTAGCCACTACGCAAATCAACTTTGGAGAATATTGTAGAGCCACTCAATTCATCAAGCATATCATCTAGCCTAGGAATAGGATGACGATAACGAATGGTAATATTATTAATGCCTCTACAATCAACACACATACGTGATGTACCATCCTTTTTCGGCACTAGAATAATAGGAACAGCACAAGGACTAAGGGATTCGCGTATATAACCTTTGTCGAGCAGCTCTTGTACTTGACGCATAATCTCCTTCGTCTCCTCTGGATTGGTACGGTATGGTGCACGGTTTGGCAGTGAAGCACCGGGAATTAAGTCAATCTGATGCTCAATCCCTCGAATAGGCGGTAATCCCGGTGGCACGTCTTGTGGAAAAACGTCAGCGAACTCCTGCAAAATGTTAGTGACAGCAGGAGGCAAAGAGGAAGGCACGTCCTCGAATGAAAATAATGCCTCTTTGCACACAAAAGCATAGCAAACAGATTTGCTGAAATCTAGCTCATCAATATCAGATTTGGTGGCAAATAAACATGCACTTTTCAATTTAATTTCAGAAGCAACACTAGATGGTTTATTATTAGGCTTCATTTGTTGCTCAAATTCTTTTGCCACAATCTGATTTTCACTCTTATTCTTCTCCTGTTGTGCTTTATTAGCTCTATTAATATCATCTTTCAAAATGGAATCAGGAGTCATAGTAAGCAAAGTAATATTTTTATCCTTATGAACAAGAGTATAGTGATTGTTTCTACCATGGTGTACAGAATTTTTATCAAATTGCCATGGTCTACCAAGTAATAAGGAACATGCTTGCATAGGTACCACATCACAATCAACATAATCAGCATATGTAGAGATACTAAAATGCACACGAACAGTACGTGTTACCTTAACCTTGCCGCTGTTGTTGAACCATTGGATGTAGTAAGGATGTGGATGTGGTCTTGTGGTGAGAGAAAGCTTCTCCACCATCTCCATGCTAGCCAAGTTGTTGCAGCTCCCTCCGTCTATGATGACGCGCACAGAACGTTCCTTCACAACTCCCTTGGTATGGAACAAATTGTGCCTCTGATTTTGCTCAGCTTGTGTGACCTGCAGACTCAAAACACGTTGATAGAGGCAAAGGTGTCCCGTCTTTCGATGAGATGGTGGATTTCGCTTTGGTGGAAGTCGACTTTGACGATCCGACTACGAACGTGCGAGGACGTCGCGCCTTAGCAATCGCTAAACCAACTCCGAGAGGTTATTGACCACGCCGGAGCACGATCAACCTGACCACGAAGGTCTGTTTCCTGCGAGCAAACGAAGAACAAGCAAGAAACTAAGATTGCAATCTGGATATTGCGAATATAAGATGAAAGCTTTATTGATCAAGGTGGGGTTCTGTGACGCCTTTGTCTGGTCGTTGAACACAAACGAAGTACGCGAAGTTGCAGCTATGGCGAACTTTTAATCTAAACAAAACCCAAAGTCTAAACGATGCCCTAAGGGCTGTATATATGGAGGAAGAGGGGGGGAATTTCGTGGCCCTTGGTGGAGGGGTCCGAAATCAACCCTATCTCTTGTTTCCCCACACATACGGACTCTAAAAATAGCATATACTTATGTATTTCGAAATTACATGGGCCTGGCCCAATAATAAGGTGACGCAGCACCTAAAATAGCCTCGGGACGAAATTTATGAAGTGGCATCTTGTATATTTCGTCCAAGGCTTCATGCACCCATTATGGTGGCTTCAAAGTCCTGAAATCATCACTTGTAACTCCGTTCTTGTTCCCCTTGCGCATGCCATCATCTCCATGCTTGTTCTTGCTCCAATGTTCATCCTTCTCCAAGCTAGACCCTTCATTTGTAAGCAAAACAAATGTATCCAATTTAGGCAGCATCATATTCTCATGAACATTAGAATCATTACCAAGAAACGAAAGTACCTGGTAATTTAGTTGGCGTGCACGAGCTCTAGTAATTGGTCCAGTATGTATAGCAGCAGGGGCTGTGGGTGTAACAATTGTATTGATGTCCTCATCATCTGGCAATCGCTTTACTCAATATTGGGAGTTACTTGACACCGCTGGTTGCCGATCACCGCCTGCTGCATGGTAAGAACTTGTAAGATATTGATATTTGCTTTACTGTGAGCGTTTTACCACCACATCCTAGTAGTTATAGGAACATTATTTTTGGGTTTTGTTTCTTGTTCTACTAATCATGACAGGATCCAGAGTCAATTCATGGGCTTTGTCGATCGCGGGAGACGTGCCACCACCTTTGCAAATACCACAACCGTCACGAGAGGTGCACAAACATCCAAATGCACATGATCAGGTTAATGTATCTATACCACCATTTAATGGCCGTTTTAAACCTGCTTTATATATTGAATGGGAGTTCGACATAAAAAATATATTTGCTTCCCATAATTTCAATGAACATAAAAAGGTTAAGGTTGCGGTTGGTTCTTTCACTGGTTATGCTTTGGTTTGGTGGAGTGAATATTGTCGGTTACACCCTGATTATATACCTACTACTTGGGATGATTTGAAACTTGCCATGCGACATACTTTCGTCCCTGCTTATTATACTCGTGACATGATTAAGAAGTTGCAACACTTAAAACAAGGTAGTGAAACTGTAACAAAATATTATGATGATTTACAAACTACTGATAGAGGCGAGGGTCCCGATCTTTCGATGAGATGATGGATATCGCTTTGGTGGAAGTCGACTTTGACGATCCGACTACGAACGTGCGAGGACGTCGCGCCTTAGCAATCGCTAAACCAACTCCGAGAGGTTATTGACCACGCCGGAGCACGATCAACCTGACCACGAGGGTCTGTTTCCTGCGAGCAAACGAAGAACAAGCAAGAAACTAAGATTGCAATCTGGATATTGCGAATATAAGATGAAAGCTTTATTGATCAAGGTGGGGTTCTGTGACGCCTTTGTCTGGTCGTTGAACACAAACGAAGTACGCGAAGTTGCAGCTATGGCGAACTTTTAATCTAAACAAAACCCAAAGTCTAAACGATGCCCTAAGGGCTATATATATGGAGGAAGAGGGGGGAATTTCGTGGCCCTTGGTGGAGGGGTCCGAAATCAACCCTATCTCTTGTTTCCCCTAGCATCACATTCAAGCTCAAAAGTCTTATTAAAATCAGGAAGTTGGAGTAAAGGAGCATGTGTCAACTTATCTTTCAATACCGAGAAGGCTTCTTCCTGTGCGGTACCCCAAAGAAAAGGCACATCTTTCTTTGTAAGCTCATTGAGAGGTGCAGCAATGGTGCTGAAATCTATGACAAAATGCCTATAGAGTCCAGCGAGGCCAAGAAAACTCCTCACTTGTGTGACCGTTTTGGGTTGCGGCCAACTCTCAATAGCTTCAATCTTGGCTTTATCAACTTCAATTCCCTGTGGAGTAACAACATAGCCAAGAAAAGATACTCGGTCGGTGCAAAAGGTGCACTTCCCAAGGTTACCAAACAAACGTGCATCACGTAGAGCAATAAAAACAGCACGTAAATGTTCCAAATGTTCCTCCAAAGATCTGCTATAAATCAATATGTCATCAAAGTAAACTACCACAAATCGTCCAATGAAAGCACGTAAAACTTCGTTCATTAATCTCATGAAAGTACTAGGTGCATTAGTTAACCTAAAAGGCATGACTAACCACTCATATAATCCAAACTTAGTTTTAAATGCTGTTTTCCATTCATCTCCCAATTTCATACGAATTTGATGGTAGCCACTACGCAAATCAACTTTGGAGAATATTGTAGAGCCACTCAATTCATCAAGCATATCATCTAGCCTAGGAATAGGATGACGATAACGAATAGTAATATTATTAATGCCTCTACAATCAACACACATACGTGATGTACCATCCTTTTTCGGCACTAGAATAATAGGAACAGCACAAGGACTAAGGGATTCGCGTATATAACCTTTGTCGAGAAGCTCTTGTACTTGACGCATAATCTCCTTCGTCTCCTCTGGATTGGTATGGTACGGTGCACGGTTTGACAGTGAAGCACCGGGAATTAAGTCAATCTGATGCTCAATCCCTCGAATAGGCGGTAATCCCGGTGGCACGTCTTGTGGAAAAACGTCAGCGAACTCCTGCAAAATGTTAGTGACAGCAGGAGGCAAAGAGGAAGGCACGTCCTCGAATGAAAATAATGCCTCTTTGCACACAAATGCATAGCAAACAGATTTGCTGAAATCTAGCTCATCAATATCAGATTTGGTGGCAAATAAACATGCACTTTTCAATTTAATTTCAGAAGCAACACTAGATGGTTTATTATTAGGCTTCATTTGTTGCTCAAATTCTTTTGCCACAATCTGATTTTCACTCTTATTCTTCTCCTGTTGTGCTTTATTAGCTCTATTAATATCATCTTTCAAAATGGAATCAGGAGTCATAGGAAGCAAAGTAATATTTTTATCCTTATGATTAAGAGTATAGTGATTGTTTCTACCATGGTGTACAGAATTTTTATCAAATTGCCATGGTCTACCAAGTAATAAGGAACATGCTTGCATAGGTACCACATCACAATCAACATAATCAGCATATGTAGAGATACTAAAATGCACACGAACAGTACGTGTTACCTTAACCTTGCCGTTGTTGTTGAACCATTGGATGTAGTAAGGATGTGGATGTGGTCTTGTGGTGAGAGAAAGCTTCTCCACCATCTCCATGCTAGCCAAGTTGTTGCAGCTCCCTCCGTCTATGATGACGCGCACAGAACGTTCCTTCACAACTCCCTTGGTATGGAACAAATTGTGCCTCTGATTTTGCTCAGCTTGTGTGACCTGCACACTCAAAACACGTTGAGCAACTAAACATTCATACCTGTCAGCGTCTTCAGGAGCCATGTATTGCGTCTCATGATCAGAATCATCTCCACCATGTTCTTCACGTGTAATAAGAGCCAAAGTCTCCTCATCATAGTCACTAGCGGACTCATATCCACCATCCGCGGTAGCAATCATCACACGCGGAGATTTGCATTCCCTCGCATAATGACCTCCTCCCTTACAACGACGACAAATAATATCACTTGTGTGCCCTGTTGATGCCATGGAAGAAGAAGAACGCTGTGCAGGCCCCGCAGGTGCGCTCTTGGCTGATAATGGTGGTTGTGCCTGTTTTCTTGTATCACGGCTGGAGGTGGCACCGGATGGAGGTGCTGGTGCAGTTGAAGTAGAAGATGCACGTGGTGTCCATGATGAAGGTCGGCCTGCAGAAAAGTTAGTTCGCCCCAATGCTTGTCGATCCTGCACTTCACGTTCAGCTTTACAAGCAAGATGGAATAAACGAGTGATATTAGTATACTCCTTATAGTCTAGAATGGTCTGAATCTCTCTATTTAATCCACCCAGAAAACGTGCAAGCATAGCTTCATTCTCCTCAACAATACCACATCTAATCATGCCAGTTTGTAATTCCTGATAATATTCTTCTACAGAATTTTTCCCTTGTCTTAAACGCTGCAATTTTTGAAGCAATTCACGTTGATAATATGGTGGAACCCAACGCGTACGCATAGCAGTTTTCAAAGTAGCCCAAGTAGTTGGAATAGGATATAATCTACAATGTTCAGACCACCATACACATGCAAAACTAGTGAAAGCACAAACGGCAGCAGCAACTCGTCTCTCCTCAGGATATTGTAAACATGTAAATCGTTGTTCAGTTTCTAACTCCCAAGTAAGATATATATCAGGAACATATCTACCCTCAAATGGTGGAATATTCAATTTCAGTTTAGGAATATGGACATCATCTCGTACCTGAGGTGGTGGTGCAGGCCTACCATTACGAATATATACCTGAGGTCGACCTGCTGGTGGTGGTACAGGTGGCTGCATGTAGTGTTGATTTTGATCAACCTCATCCTCATAATCTCCCACATAATCATCCTCCTCCGCATCAGCAGCAGGAGCCACAGAAGTATCAATAGCAGCACCAACAGTTTGGCCAAACGCAAGAGGAACACGGATTGCTCGGCGGAGGTCTGCTTCGCGACGTGGAGGTAGTCATTGTTGTTGTTGTTGGAGAGGTGCGTTAGGTGCAGTGGGTGGTAGTGGTGGAAGACGCGCGAGCAATTCATTAAACTTGTTATCGAGCTTTGTTTCGAACGTCTTCTCAAGGCCAGTGATCTTCTCCATGGCCTCTTCAAAATTGTTCAGCACATCTTGCACCTGTTCAGTCATCATTTGCTGAAACTTATCATGAAGCTCCTTGTTCGATAAATTCTCCCAGTCAATCTCGTCGGCTTGTGATCCTGGCATGGTTAGCAGCAATAGAAACACACAAGAATATGATCCTACAGACTACTAAGAAGTGGTGGTGGTGTATCACAAATCCGTCAAGCAAATCTCAAATTCTTACCAGTTCTTACCCAGCAGCAGGCGGTGATCGGCAACCGTTGTAGTCAAAAACTCTCAAAGCTTGGATAGAGCGATTACCAGGGAGAGTCAAACACACGACGTAGATGTATGTGGAGCTGGGAAGGCTTATAGTATGGTAGCAAAAAGGGTCAGCAATAATCAATTCAGAGATGCAAAGTTGAATAAACGCTCAACGACGGTACTGTGCTGGTCCTAGGCTAGACTGTGCTAGAGACGCGAGCCTAGAACACCAACAAAATCACGGCGCGGCACGTAAACAAGGGAAAAGCACACTCTGAATTTTTTTTTTCGCTCTTCTTTTTTTTGTTTTTTTTTGCGCTGCCTTTTTTTTTGCGCTGCTTTTTTTTTTGCGAAAAATCACTATAATGGCGAGTGTCTCAAAACTCTTCTTAGCTCAAACTGACAGGATGGGCACGAAATTTTTTCGAGCAATTTTTTTTTTGACTGCCCGGACCCTAAAACTGGAAACGGGTCAAAAAAAACTTCCTATAATGGCACCTGTCTCAAAACACTCAGAAACACCTAAAAATAGGATAGCCAGAAATTTTTTCGAAAAATGCGTTTTCGAAAAATTTTGGGCCTAAACGGAGCGTGGCTACCCGACTTTTTTTTTTTCCGAAACCTACTCCGGCAAGGAAACACGAATCGGAAACTAGATGGATCTCGAAAACAACCCTAATAATCAAGGAACTCGGATTGGTGGTGGATATATGGTGGTGGTATATGGCAGCGGTGGTGGTAGTATATGGATATGGATCGGTGGTGGTATATGGATACGGATTCGGAGCGGTGGTGGTGGATGGCAGGGGCGATGATGATGGAGCGGCGGCGGCGTGACAACTTATGACCAGAACTCGAAACTCTAAAAGACTAGACTCTAAGACCAGCAACTAGACACGACGATGCAACCGCAAATTCAACAAAGCAAAACCCTAAAAAGATTATGCAAAGGCTCAGATTGGTTCGGATATGATGAACTAACCCTAATTTTTTTTTGTGGCTTTTTCGTGGACTGTAGGTATGAAGAACAGACTCGATCTAAACTACGAAAAACTGTAAAATCTCACCGAGTAACCTGGAAATCTGATACCACTTGATAGAGGCAAAGGTGTCCCGTCTTTCGATGAGATGATGGATATCGCTTTGGTGGAAGTCGACTTTGACGATCCGACTACGAACGTGCGAGGACGTCGCGCCTTAGCAATCGCTAAACCAACTCCGAGAGGTTATTGACCACGCCGGAGCACGATCAACCTGACCACGAGGGTCTGTTTCCTGCGAGCAAACGAAGAACAAGCAAGAAACTGAGATTGCAATCTGGATATTGCGAATATAAGATGAAAGCTTTATTGATCAAGGTGGGGTTCTGTGACGCCTTTGTCTGGTCGTTGAACACAAACGAAGTACGCGAAGTTGCAGCTATGGCGAACTTTTAATCTAAACAAAACCCAAAGTCTAAACGATGCCCTAAGGGCTGTATATATGGAGGAAGAGGGGGGAATTTCGTGGCCCTTGATGGAGGGGTCCGAAATCAACCCTATCTCTTGTTTCTCCACACATACGGACTCTAAAAATAGCCTATACTTATGTATTTCGAAATTACATGGGCCTGGCCCAATAATAAGGTGACGCAGCACCTAAAATAGCCTCGGGACGAAATTTATGAAGTGGCATCTTGTATATTTTGTCCAAGGCTTCATGCACCCATTATGGTGGCTTCAAAGTCCTGAAATCATCACTTGTAACTCCGTTCTTGTTTCCCTTGCGCATGCCATCATCTCCATGCTTGTTCTTGCTCCAATGTTCATCCTTCTCCAAGCTAGGCCCTTCATTTGTAAGCAAAACAAATGTATCCAATTTAGGCAGCATCATATTCTCATGAACATTAGAATCATTACCAAGAAACGAAAGTACCTGGTAATTTAGTTGGCGTGCACGAGCTCTAGTAATTGGTCCAGTATGTATAGCAGCAGGGGCTGTGTGTGTAACAATTGTATTGATGTCCTCATCATCCTCCCCTTCTTGAAATGAAGTCGTCCTCGACGGAAGTTCATCTTCCTCACCCAAATAAGGCTTCAAATCTGCAATGTTAAAAGTGGGACTAACCCCAAAATCTGCAGGCAGCTCAAGTTTATATGCATTATCATTTATTTTCTCTAACACCTTAAAGGGACCATCAGCACGTGGCATTAACTTTGATTTGCGCAAATCAGGAAATCTATCCTTACGCAAATGTAACCAAACAAGATCTCCAGGTGCAAACACAACATGTTTTCTACCCTTATCTCCAGCAAGTTTATATTTAGCATTCATGCGCTCAATGTTTTCCTTAGTTAACTCATGCATTTTTAAAATCAATTCAGCACGTTGTTTAGCATCAAAATTAACCTTCTCCGAAGATGGAAGAGGCAACAAATCAATAGGTGCACGAGGTAGGAAACCTTACACAACTTCAAAAGGGCACATCTTAGTAGTAGAATGCAATGAACGATTATAAGCAAATTCAATATGAGGCAAGCATTCCTCCCACATTTTCTTATTATTCTTCAAAACAGCCCTAAGCATAGTAGACAACGTTCTATTGACTACTTCAGTTTGTCCATCAGTTTGGGGGTGACAAGTAGTACTAAAAAGCAGTTTAGTCCCCAACTTAGCCCATAAACATCTCCAAAAGTGGCTAAGAAATTTAGTATCACGATCTGAAACAATAGTATTTGGCACACCATGCAAGCGAATAATTTCACGAAAGAACAAATCAGCAACATTAACAGCATCATCGCTTTTATGACATGGTATAAAGTGTGCCATTTTCGAGAATCTATCCACGACAACAAATATGTTATCCCTCCCCTTCTTTGTTCGAGGTAAACCTAAAACAAAGTCCATAGATATATCCTGATAGAGGCAAAGGTGTCCCGTCTTTCGATGAGATGATGGATATCGCTTTGGTGGAAGTCGACTTTGACGATCCGACTACGAACGTGCGAGGACGTCGCGCCTTAGCAATCGCTAAACCAACTCCGAGAGGTTATTGACCACGCCGGAGCACGATCAACCTGACCACGAGGGTCTGTTTCCTGCGAGCAAACGAAGAACAAGCAAGAAACTAAGATTGCAATCTGGATATTGCGAATATAAGATGAAAGCTTTATTGATCAAGGTGGGGTTCTGTGACGCCTTTGTCTGGTCGTTGAACACAAACGAAGTACGCGAAGTTGCAGCTATGGCGAACTTTTAATCTAAACAAAACCCAAAATCTAAACGATGCCCTAAGGGCTGTATATATGGAGGAAGAGGGGGGGGGGAATTTCGTGGCCCTTGGTGGAGGGGTCCGAAATCAACCCTATCTCTTGTTTCCCCACACATACGGACTCTAAAAATAGCCTATACTTATGTATTTCGAAATTACATGGGCCTGGCCCAATAATAAGGTGACGCAGCACCTAAAATAGCCTCGGGACGAAATTTATGAAGTGGCATCTTGTATATTTCGTCCAAGGCTTCATGCACCCATTATGGTGGCTTCAAAGTCCTGAAATCATCACTTGTAACTCCGTTCTTGTTCCCCTTGCGCATGCCATCATCTCCATGCTTGTTCTTGCTCCAATGTTCATCCTTCTCCAAGCTAGACCCTTCATTTGTAAGCAAAACAAATGTATCCAATTTAGGCAGCATCATATTCTCATGAACATTAGAATCATTACCAAGAAACGAAAGTACCTGGTAATTTAGTTGGCGTGCACGAGCTCTAGTAATTGGTCCAGTATGTATAGCAGCAGGGGCTGTGGGTGTAACAATTGTATTGATGTCCTCATCATCTGGCAATCGCTTTACTCAATATTGGGAGTTACTTGACACCGCTGGTTGCCGATCACCGCCTGCTGCATGGTAAGAACTTGTAAGATATTGATATTTGCTTTACTGTGAGCGTTTTACCACCACATCCTAGTAGTTATAGGAACATTATTTTTGGGTTTTGTTTCTTGTTCTACTAATCATGACAGGATCCAGAGTCAATTCATGGGCTTTGTCGATCGCGGGAGACGTGCCACCACCTTTGCAAATACCACAACCGTCACGAGAGGTGCACAAACATCCAAATGCACATGATCAGGTTAATGTATCTATACCACCATTTAATGGCCGTTTTAAACCTGCTTTATATATTGAATGGGAGTTCGACATAAAAAATATATTTGCTTCCCATAATTTCAATGAACATAAAAAGGTTAAGGTTGCGGTTGGTTCTTTCACTGGTTATGCTTTGGTTTGGTGGAGTGAATATTGTCGGTTACACCCTGATTATATACCTACTACTTGGGATGATTTGAAACTTGCCATGCGACATACTTTCGTCCCTGCTTATTATACTCGTGACATGATTAAGAAGTTGCAACACTTAAAACAAGGTAGTGAAACTGTAACAAAATATTATGATGATTTACAAACTACTGATAGAGGCGAGGGTCCCGATCTTTCGATGAGATGATGGATATCGCTTTGGTGGAAGTCGACTTTGACGATCCGACTACGAACGTGCGAGGACGTCGCGCCTTAGCAATCGCTAAACCAACTCCGAGAGGTTATTGACCACGCCGGAGCACGATCAACCTGACCACGAGGGTCTGTTTCCTGCGAGCAAACGAAGAACAAGCAAGAAACTAAGATTGCAATCTGGATATTGCGAATATAAGATGAAAGCTTTATTGATCAAGGTGGGGTTCTGTGACGCCTTTGTCTGGTCGTTGAACACAAACGAAGTACGCGAAGTTGCAGCTATGGCGAACTTTTAATCTAAACAAAACCCAAAGTCTAAACGATGCCCTAAGGGTTGTATATATGGAGGAAGAGGGGGGGGGGGAATTTCGTGGCCCTTGGTGGAGGGATCCGAAATCAACCCTATCTCTTGTTTCCCCACACATACGGACTCTAAAAATAGCCTATACTTATGTATTTCGAAATTACATGGGCCTGGCCCAATAATAAGGTGACGCAGCACCTAAAATAGCCTCGGGACGAAATTTATGAAGTGGCATCTTGTATATTTCGTCCAAGGCTTCATGCACCCATTATGGTGGCTTCAAAGTCCTGAAATCATCACTTGTAACTCCGTTCTTGTTCTTGCTCCAATGTTCATCCTTCTCCAAGCTAGGCCCTTCCTTTGTAAGCAAAACAAATGTATCCAATTTAGGCAGCATCATATTCTCATGAATATTAGAATCATTACCAAGAAACGAAAGTACCTGGTAATTTAGTTGGCGTGCACGAGCTCTAGTAATTGGTCCAGTATGTATAGCAGCAGGGGCTGTGGGTGTAACAATTGTATTGATGTCCTCATCATCCTCCCCTTCTTGAAATGAAGTCGTCCTCGACGGAAGTTCATCTTCCTCACCCAAATAAGGCTTCAAATCTGCAATGTTAAAAGTGGGACTAACCCCAAAATCTGCAGGCAGCTCAAGTTTATATGCATTATCATTTATTTTCTCTAACACCTTAAAGGGACCATCAGCACGTGGCATTAACTTTGATTTGCGCAAATCAGGAAATCTATCCTTACGCAAATGTAACCAAACAAGATCTCCAGGTGCAAACACAACATGTTTTCTACCCTTATCCCCAGCAAGTTTATATTTAGCATTCATACGCTCAATGTTTTCCTTAGTTAACTCATGCATTTTTAAAATCAATTCAGCACGTTGTTTAGCATCAAAATTAACCTTCTCCGAAGATGGAAGAGGCAACAAATCAATAGGTGCACGAGGTAGGAAACCATACACAACTTCAAAAGGGCACATCTTAGTAGTAGAATGCAATGAACGATTATAAGCAAATTCAATATGAGGCAAGCATTCCTCCCACATTTTCTTATTATTCTTCAAAACAGCCCTAAGCATAGTAGACAACGTTCTATTGACTACTTCAGTTTGTCCATCAGTTTGGGGGTGACAAGTAGTACTAAAAAGCAGTTTAGTCCCCAACTTAGCCCATAAACATCTCCAAAAGTGGCTAAGAAATTTAGTATCACGATCTGAAACAATAGTATTTGGCACACCATGATGAGGACATCAATACAATTGTTACACCCACAGCCCCTGCTGCTATACATACTGGACCAATTACTAGAGCTCGTGCACGCCAACTAAATTACCAGGTACTTTCGTTTCTTGGTAATGATTCTAATGTTCATGAGAATATGATGCTGCCTAAATTGGATACATTTGTTTTGCTTACAAATGAAGGGCCTAGCTTGGAGAAGGATGAACATTGGAGCAAGAACAAGCATGGAGATGATGGCATGCGCAAGGGGAACAAGAACGGAGTTACAAGTGATGATTTCAGGACTTTGAAGCCACCATAATGGGTGCATGAAGCCTTGGACGAAATATACAAGATGCCACTTCATAAATTTCGTCCCGAGGCTATTTTAGGTGCTGCGTCACCTTATTATTGGGCCAGGCCCATGTAATTTCGAAATACATAAGTATAGGCTATTTTTAGAGTCCATATGTGTGGGGAAACAAGAGATAGGGTTGATTTCGGACTGCTCCACCAAGGGCCACGAAATTCCCCCCTCTTCCTCCATATATACAGCCCTTAGGGCATCGTTTAGACTTTGGGTTTTGTTTAGATTAAAAGTTCGCCATAGCTGCAACTTCGCGTACTTCGTTTGTGTTCAACGACCAGACAAAGGCGTCACAGAACCCCACCTTGATCAATAAAGCTTTCATCTTATATTCGCAATATCCAGATTGCAATCTTAGTTTCTTGCTTGTTCTTCGTTTGCTCGCAGGAAACAGACCCTCGTGGTCAGGTTGATCGTGCTCCGGCGTGGTCAATAACCTCTCGGAGTTGGTTTAGCGATTGCTAAGGCGCGACGTCCTCGCACGTTCGTAGTCGGATCGTCAAAGTCGACTTCCACCAAAGCGATATCCATCATCTCATCGAAAGATCGGGACCCTCGCCTCTATCAGTAGTTTGTAAATCATCATAATATTTTGTTACAGTTTCACTACCTTGTTTTAAGTGTTGCAACTTCTTAATCATGTCACGAGTATAATAAGCAGGGACGAAAGTATGTCGCATGGCAAGTTTCAAATCATCCCAAGTAGTAGGTATATAATCAGGGTGTAACCGACAATATTCACTCCACCAAACCAAAGCATAACCAGTGAAAGAACCAACCGCAACCTTAACCTTTTTATGTTCATTGAAATTATGGGAAGCAAATATATTTTTTATGTCGAACTCCCATTCAATATATAAAGCAGGTTTAAAACGGCCATTAAATGGTGGTATAGATACATTAACCTGATCATGTGCATTTGGATGTTTGTGCACCTCTCGTGACGGTTGTGGTATTTGCAAAGGTGGTGGCACGTCTCCCGCGATCGACAAAGCCCATGAATTGACTCTGGATCCTGTCGTGATTAGTAGAACAAGAAACAAAACCCAAAAATAATGTTCCTATAACTACTAGGATGTGGTGGTAAAACGCTCACAGTAAAGCAAATATCAATGTCTTACAAGTTCTTACCATGCAGCAGGCGGTGATCGGCAACCAGCGGTGTCAAGTAACTCCGAATATTGAGTAAAGCGATTGCCAGGGGAGCGTACGTATACACGGTGTAGAAATATGTGGAGCTGGGTTGGCTATATATGGTAGCAAAAGATTAGCAATAATCAATTCAAAGATGCAATGTTGAATAAACGCTCAACGACGGTACTGTGCTGGTCCTAGGCTAGACCAAACTAGAGACGCGAGCCTAGAACACTAATGAGGTCACGTCGTAGCACAACTAGCATCAATAAAGGATATGAAGTAGCTCTGGACAGCAAGATATAAGTGAAGATCACAATAGCAGTAGACCTATTTAGAAGCTGATGTTGAGGTGCCAAATACTGAACTAGCTTCTGCAACTATTTAGATGCGGCTCATCGCTAGCTTTCATTTGAGTACTCGCGGAGCCAAAACAGACTTCATATGAAGAAGTTATGCCTGTTTTACTGAACAGTGCACAAAACAGATTCCAATCCGAATTCAACTACGAGATTGAGTCTAGATAGATCCAAATTTTGTTTTTTTTTCTCCTCTCTTTTTTTTCTCACACTTTTTTTTCTTTTCCTTTCTTTTTTTTTCTCTGACTTTTTTTTTACTTTTTTTCTCTTGTTTTTTTCTCTATCTTTTTTTCTCTCTCCCTCGTTCCAAAACAAACTAGATAAGATGTAGATTGGATCAAGCGAAGATGGGAACGATCTCAACTATGATTATGACAATGAACGGTGGGTAGCACGTGGAGGAAATTGATGGATGGGTGGTGGACAGCGGAAGGGATAATGATGCAGCGGCGACGTGACTAATGTGAACAGAACTCGAAACTCTAAACGACCTAGACACTAAGACCAGCAACTCGACACGATGATGCAACCGATAATTCAACTATGCATACAATGAAAAGAAAATTGCAAAGGCTCAGACTGGCTTGGACAAAGGATGAATAGACCTATCTTTTTTTTGTGGCTTTTTCTTGGACAATAGGTAAGAAAATAAATCTAATCTAGGGAAAACTGGAAATTCTCACCGAGCAACCTGAAAACTGATACCACTTGATAGAGGCGGGGTGTCCCGATCTTTCGATGAGATGGTAACTATCGATTTGGTGGAGACGACTTTGACGATCCGACTAGAAACGTGCACGACGTTGCGCCTTAGCAATCGCTAAACCAATCTCCAGAGGTTATTGACCACGCCGGTGCACGATCAACCTGACCACGAAGGTCTATTCCTGCAAGCAATTGAAGAACGAGCAAGAATATGATAAAAGCAATCTGAATATCGCGAATATGTATGAAGTATTGATAATGGTGGGGATCCGAAAGCGGTCTTGGTCTGGTCGTTGGACACAAACGAAGTACACGAAGTTGCGTTGGCTAACTTTTAACTAAACAAATCCCAAGGAAAAGCTACTAGATGGATCTACTTATATAGGAGCAAGGGGTGGCGGCCAAGGAGGTGGGAGGACGTCCCAAGGCAGCCTAAAACTAAATCTAGGTCGTACAAGGCCAATGGGCCCAAGTGGAGGTGATGTAACACCTTTGGACTTGTAGTTTGACTCGGATTCTGCTGCAGCATCAAATTGTTTCGTCCACAACTCAACGCTCCGGACGAATTTGAAGGTGATTCCAATTGGGTTGGAAAGTACACGAAATCTAGTTTCCAACAAAAAAAGAATCACCCAATTCGGAGTCCGTATGAAAAACTTGTGTCCGTTTTGAGTCAGGTGTGTCTGTGCAGTCCGAATCTGAATCCAGAACGTGAGAGACTTGGACTCTATCTTCTCTTGGGCCAAAAGTCACGTGAGAGAACTTTTTGGACAGCAAATAAACATCTCTTTCTTCCTTATCTTCATATGTGGATTGTACAAATGTCCCATACACCTGCAATTAGACAAAACACAAAAGTGTGTGAAGATTTTTGTTCTGGATAACATAAATAGATTATTGAATAGTTTGCACTAGAAATCACCTGACAAATATGCATATATGCAATATTTTTGGTCATATCCAAGGTAGTCATGTCCTCATCAATTCATTAAGACTTTTCCTTATGTCATTAAACACAAGAAGGGAAAAGAAAATGTTATTGCTGATGCATTGTCTCGCCGCTATACTATGCTTTCACAACTTGACTTCAAAATATTTGGTTTGGAGACCATCAAAGATCAATATGTGCATGATGCTGATTTTAAAGATGTAATGCAGAACTGTAAAGAAGGAAGAATGTGGAACAAGTTCGTCGTTAACGATGGATTTGTGTTTCGTGCTAACAAGCTATGCATTCCAGCTAGCTCCGTTCGTCTTTTGTTGTTGCAGGAGGCGCATGGAGGAGGATCAATGGGACACTTTGGCGTGAAGAAGACGGAGGACGTACTTGCTACACATTTCTTTTGGCCAAAGATGAGACGGGATGTTGAGCGTTTTATTGCTCGATGCACTACATGTCAAAAAGCTAAGTCACGACTCAATCCTCATGGTTTATATATGCCTTTGCCTGTACCTAGTGTTCCTTGGGAGGATATATCTATGGACTTTGTTTTAGGTTTACCTCGAACAAAGAAGGGGAGGGATAGCATATTTGTTGTCGTGGATAGATTCTCGAAAATGGCACACTTTATACCATGTCATAAAAGCGATGATGCTGTTAATGTTGCTGATTTGTTCTTTCGTGAAATTATTCGCTTGCATGGTGTGCCAAATACTATTGTTTCAGATCGTGATACTAAATTTCTTAGCCACTTTTGGAGATGTTTATGGGCTAAGTTGGGGACTAAACTGCTTTTTAGTACTAATTGTCACCCCCAAACTGATGGACAAACTGAAGTAGTCAATAGAACGTTGTCTACTATGCTTAGGGCTGTTTTGAAGAATAATAAGAAAATGTGGGAGGAATGCTTGCCTCATATTGAATTTGCTTATAATCGTTCATTGCATTCTACTACTAAGATGTGCCCTTTTGAAGTTGTGTATGGTTTCCTACCTCGTGCACCTATTGATTTGTTGCCTCTTCCATCTTCGGAGAAGGTTAATTTTGATGCTAAACAACGTGCTGAATTGATTTTAAAAATGCATGAGTTAACTAAGGAAAACATTGAGCGGATGAATGCTAAATATAAACTTGCTGGAGATAAGGGTAGAAAACATGTTGTGTTTGCACCTGGAGATCTTGTTTGGTTACATTTGCGTAAGGATAGATTTCCTGATTTGCGCAAATCAAAGTTAATGCCACGTGCTGATGGTCCCTTTAAGGTGTTAGAGAAAATAAATGATAATGCATATAAACTTGAGCTGCCTGCAGATTTTGGGGTTAGTCCCACTTTTAACATTGCAGATTTGAAGCTTTATTTGGGTGAGGAAGATGAACTTCCGTCGAGGACGACTTCATTTCAAGAAGGGGAGGATGATGAGGACATCAATACAATTGTTACACCCACAGCCCCTGCTGCTATACATACTGGACCAATTACTAGAGCTCGTGCACGCCAACTAAATTACCAGGTACTTTCGTTTCTTGGTAATGATTCTAATGTTCATGAGAATATGATGCTGCCTAAATTGGATACATTTGTTTTGCTTACAAATGAAGGGCCTAGCTTGGAGAAGGATGAACATTGGAGCAAGAACAAGCATGGAGATGATGGCATGCGCAAGGGAAACAAGAACGGAGTTACAAGTGATGATTTCAGGACTTTGAAGCCACCATAATGGGTGCATGAAGCCTTGGACGAAATATACAAGACGCCACTTCATAAATTTCGTCCTGAAGCTATTTTAGGTGCTGCGTCACCTTATTATTGGGCCAGGCCCATGTAATTTCGAAATACATAAGTATAGGCTATTTTTAGAGTCCGTATGTGTGGGGAAACAAGAGATAGGGTTGATTTCGGACCCCTCCACCAAGGGCCACGAAATTCCCCCCCTCTTCCTCCATATATACAGCCCTTAGGGCATCGTTTAGACTTTGGGTTTTGTTTAGATTAAAAGTTCGCCATAGCTGCAACTTCGCGTACTTCGTTTGTGTTCAACGACCAGACAAAGGCGTCACAGAACCCCACCTTGATCAATAAAGCTTTCATCTTATATTCGCAATATCCAGATTGCAATCTTAGTTTCTTGCTTGTTCTTCGTTTGCTCGCAGGAAACAGACCTTCGTGGTCAGGTTGATCGTGCTCCGGCGTGGTCAATAACCTCTCGGAGTTGGTTTAGCGATTGCTAAGGCGCGACGTCCTCGCACGTTCGTAGTCGGATCGTCAAAGTCGACTTCCACCAAAGCGAAATCCTCCATCTCATCGAAAGACGGGACACCTTTGCCTCTATCACACATTCAAGCTCAAAAGTCTTATTAAAATCAGGAAGTTGGAGTAAAGGAGCATGTGTCAACTTATCTTTCAATACCGTGAAGGCTTCTTCCTGTGCGGTACCCCAAAGAAAAGGCACATCTTTCTTTGTAAGCTCATTGAGAGGTGCAGCAATGGTGCTGAAATCTCTCACAAAACGCCTATAGAATCCAGCGAGGCCAAGAAAACTCCTCACTTGTGTGACCGTTTTGGGCTGCGGCCAACTCTCAATAGCTTCAATCTTGGCTTTATCAACTTCAATTCCCTGTGGAGTAACAACATAGCCAAGAAAAGATACTCGGTCGGTGCAAAAGGTGCACTTCCCAAGGTTACCAAACAAACGTGCATCACGTAGAGCAATAAAAACAGCACGTAAATGTTCCAAATGTTCCTCCAAAGATCTGCTATAAATCAATATGTCATCAAAGTAAACTACCACAAATCGTCCAATGAAAGCACGTAAAACTTCGTTCATTAATCTCATGAAAGTACTAGGTGCATTAGTTAACCCAAAAGGCATGACTAACCACTCGTATAATCCAAACTTAGTTTTAAATGTTGTTTTCCATTCATCTCCCAATTTCATACGAATTTGATGGTAGCCACTACGCAAATCAACTTTGGAGAATATTGTAGAGCCACTCAATTCATCAAGCATATCATCTAGCCTAGGAATAGGATGACGATAACGAATAGTAATATTATTAATGCCTCTACAATCAACACACATACGTGATGTACCATCCTTTTTCGGCACTAGAATAATAGGAACAGCACAAGGACTAAGGGATTCGCGTATATAACCTTTGTCGAGAAGCTCTTGTACTTGACGCATAATCTCCTTCGTCTCCTCTGGATTGGTACGGTATGGTGCACGGTTGGGTAGCGATGCACCGGGAATTAAGTCAATTTGATGCTTAATCCCTCGAATAGGTGGTAATCCCGGTGGCACGTCTTGTGGAAAAACGTCAGCGAACTCCTGCAAAATGTTAGTGACAGCAAGAGGCAAATAGGAAGGCACGTCCTCGAATGAAAATAATGCCTCTTTGCACACAAAAGCATAGCAAACAGATTTGCTGAAATCTAGCTCATCAATATCAGATTTGGTGGCAAATAAACATGCACTTTTCAATTTAATTTCAGAAGCAACACTAGATGGTTTATTAGTAGGCTTCATTTGTTGCTCAAATTCTTTTGCCACAATCTGATTTTCACTCTTATTCTTCTCCTGTTTTGCTTTATTAGCTCTATTAATATCATCTTTCAAAATGGAATCAGGAGTCATAGGAAGCAAAGTAATATTTTTATCCTGATGAACAAGAGTAGACTGATTGTTTCTACCATGGTGTACAGAATTTTTATCAAATTGCCATGGTCTACCAAGTAATAAGGAACATGCTTGCATACGTACCACATCACGATCAACATAATCAGCATATGTAGAGATACTAAAATGCACACGAACAGTACGTGTTACCTTAACCTTGCCGCTGTTGTTGAACCATTGGATGTAGTAAGGATGTGGATGTGGTCTTGTGGTGAGAGAAAGCTCCACAAGACCACATCCACATCCTTACTACATCCAATGGTTCAACAACAGCGGCAAGGTTAAGGTAACACATACTGTTCGTGTGCATTTTAGTATCTCTACATATGCTGATTATGTTGATTGTGATGTGGTACCTATGCAAGCATGTTCCTTATTACTTGGTAGACCATGGCAATTTGATAAAAATTCTGTACACCATGGTAGAAACAATCAGTATACTCTTGTTCATAAGGATAAAAATATTACTTTGCTTCCTATGACTCCTGATTCCATTTTGAAAGATGATATTAGTAGAGCTAATAAAGCAAAACAGGAGAAGAATAAGAGTGAAAATCAGATTGTGGCAAAAGAATTTGAGCAACAAATGAAGCCTAATAATAAACCATCTAGTGTTGCTTCTGAAATTAAATTGAAAAGTGCATGTTTATTTGCCACCAAATCTAATATTGATGAGCTAGATTTCAGCAAATCTGTTTGCTATGCTTTTGTGTGCAAAGAGGCATTATTTTCATTCGAGGACGTGCCTTCTTCTTTGCCTCCTGCTGTCACTAACATTTTGCAGGAGTTCGCTGACGTGTTTCCACAAGACGTGCCACCGGGATTACCACATATTCGAGGGATTGAGCATCAAA
This sequence comes from Triticum aestivum, assembly GCF_018294505.1. Taxonomy (NCBI): domain Eukaryota; kingdom Viridiplantae; phylum Streptophyta; class Magnoliopsida; order Poales; family Poaceae; genus Triticum; species Triticum aestivum. The sequence continues at coordinate 25,231 of NW_025226492.1, read as the reverse complement.
TTGACTTAATTCCCGGTGCATCGCTACCCAACCGTGCACCATACCGTACCAATCCAGAGGAGACGAAGGAGATTAAGCGTCAAGGACAAGAGCTTCTCGACAAAGGTTATATACGCGAATCCCTTAGTCCTTGTGCCGTTCCTATTATTTTAGTGCCGAAAAAGGATGGTACATCGTATGTGTGTTGATTGTAGAGGCATTAATAATATTACTATTCGTTATCGTCATCCTATTCCTAGGCTAGATGATATGCTTGATGAATTGAGTGGCTCTACAATATTCTCCAAAGTTGATTTGCGTAGTGGATACCATCAAATTCATATGAAACTGGGGGATGAATGGAAAACAACATTTAAAACTAAGTTTGGATTATATGAGTGGTTAGTCATGCCTTTTGGGTTAACTAATGTGCCTAGTACTTTCATGAGATTAATGAACGAAGTTTTACGTGCTTTCATTGGACGATTTGTGGTAGTTTAGTTTGATGACATATTGATTAATAGCAGATCTTTGGAAGAACATTTGGAACATTTACGTGCTGTTTTTATTGCTCTACATGATGCACATTTGTTTGGTAACCTTGGGAAGTGCAACTTTTGCACCGACCGAGTGTCTTTTCTGGGCTATGTTGTTACTCCACAGGGAATTGAAGTTGATAAAGCCAAGATTGAAGCTATTTAGAGTTGGCCACAGCCCAAAACGGTCACACAAGTGAGGAGTTTTCTTGCCCTCGCTGGATTCTATAGGCGTTTTGTGAGAGATTTCAGCACCATTGCTGCACCTCTCAATGAGCTTACAAACAAGGATGTGCCTTTTGTGTGGGGTACCGCACAGGAAGAAGCCTTCACGGTATTGAAAGATAAGTTGACAGATGCTCCTTTACTCCAACTTCCTGATTTTAATAAGACTTTTGAGCTTGAATGTGATGATAGTGGAATTGGATTAGGAGGTGTGTTATTACAAGATGGCAAACCTGTTGCATACTTTTCTGAAAAATTGAGTGGGCCTAGTCTGAATTATTCTACTTATGATAAAGAATTATATGCTCTTGTTCGGACTTTAGAAACATGGCAACATTATTTATGGCCCAAAGAATTTGTTATACATTCTGATCATGAATCTTCGAAACATATTAAAAGTCAAGCTAAACTGAATCGTAGACATGCTAAATGGGTTGAATTCATTGAGACTTTCCCTTATGTCATTAAACACAAGAAGGGAAAAGAAAATGTTATTGCTGATGCATTGTCTCGTTGCTATACTATGCTTTCACAACTTGACTTCAAAATATTTGGTTTGGAGACCATCAAAGATCAATATGTGCATGATGCTGATTTTCAAGATGTAATGCAGAATTGTAAAGAAGGAAGAATGTGGAACAAGTTTGTCGTTAACGACGGATTTGTGTTTCGTGTTAACAAGCTATGCATTCCAGCTAGTTCCGTTCGTCTTTTGTTGTTGCAGGAGGCGCATGGAGGAGGATTAATGGGACACTTTGGCGTGAAGAAGATGGAGGACGCACTTGCTACGCATTTCTTTTGGCCAAAGATGAGACGGGATGTTGAGCGTTTTATTGCTCGCTGCACTACATGTCAAAAAGCTAAGTCACGACTCAATCCTCATGGTTTATATATGCCTTTGCCTGTACCTAGTGTTCCTTGGGAGGATATATCTATGGACTTTGTTTTAGGTTTACCTCGAACAAAGAAGGGGAGGGATAGCATATTTGTTGTCGTGGATAGATTCTCGAAAATGGCACACTTTATACCATGTCATAAAAGCGATGATGCTATAAATGTTGCTGATTTGTTCTTTTGTGAAATTATTCGCTTGCATGGTGTGCCAAATACTATAGTTTCATATCGTGATACTAAATTTCTTAGCCACTTTTGGAGATGTTTATGGGCTAAGTTGGGGACTAACTGATTTTTAGTACTACTTGTCACCCCCAAACTGATGGACAAACTGAAGTAGTCAATAGAACGTTGGCTACTATGCTTAGGGCTGTTTGAAGAATAATAAGAAAATGTGGGAGGAATGATTGCCTCATATTGAATTTGCTTATAATCGTTCATTGCATTCTACTACTAAGATGTGCCCTTTTGAAGTTGTGTATGGTTTCCTACCTCGTGCACCTATTGATTTGTTGCCTCTTCCATCTTCGGAGAAGGCTAATTTTGATGCTAAACAATGTGCTGAATTGATTTTAAAGATGCATGAGTTAACTAAGGAAAACATTGAGCGTATGAATGCTAAATATAAACTTGCTGGAGATACGGGTAGAAAACATGTTGTGTTTGCACCTGGAGATCTTGTTTGGTTACATTTGCGTAAGGATAGATTTCCTGATTTGCGCAAATCAAAGCTAATGCCACGTGCTGATGGTCCCTTTAAGGTGTTAGAGAAAATAAATGATAATGCATATAAACTTGAGCTGCCTGCAGATTTTGGGGTTAGTCCCAATTTTAACATTGCAGATTTGAAGCCTTATTTGGGTGAGAAAGATGAGCTTCCATCGAGGACGACTTCATTTCTAGAAGGGGAGGACGATGAGGACATCAATACCATTGTTACACCCACAGCCCCTACTGCTACATATACGGGACCAATTACTAGAGCTCGCGCACGCCAATTAAATTATCAGGTACTTTCATTTCTTGGTAATGATTCTAATGTTTATGAGATTATGATGCTGCCTAAATTGGATACATTTGTTTTGCTTACAAATGAAGGGCCTAGCTTGGAGAAGGATGAACATTGGAGCAAGAACAAGCATGGAGATGATGCCATGCGCAAGGGGAACAAGAACGGAGTTACAAGTGATGATTTCAGGACTTTGAAGCCACCATAATGGGTGCATGAAGCCTTGGACGAAATATACAAGATGCCACTTCATAAATTTCGTCCCGAGGCTATATTAGGTGCTGCGTCACCTTATTATTGGGCCAGGCCCTTGTAATTTCGAAATACATAAGTATAGGCTATTTTTAGAGTCCGTATGTGTGGGGAAACAAGAGATAGGGTTGATTTCGGACCCCTCCACCAAGGGCCACGAAATTCCCCCCTCTTCGTCCATATATACAGCCCTTAGGGCACCGTTTAGACTTTGGGATTTGTTTAGTTAAAAGTTAGCCCCATTGCAACTTCGTGTACTTCGTTCGTGTCCAACGACCAGACCAAGACCGCTTACGGATCCCCACCTTCATCAATAAAGCTTTCATCTTATTTTCGCAATATCCAGATTGCAATCTCAGTTTCTTACCTGTTCTTCATTTGCTCGCAGGAAACAGACCCTCATGGTCAGGTTGATCGTGCTCCGTCATGGTCAATAACCTCTCAGAGTTGGTTTAGCGATTGCTAAGGCGCGACGTCCTCGCACGTTCGTAGTCGGATCGTCAAAGTCGACTTCCACCAAAGCGAAATCCATCATCTCATCGAAAGACGGGACACCTTTGCCTCTATCATAAGTAATAGCCAGGTTAAAATCATCTTATTGGAAGTCCCAAGAACAATGCAAATATTTTCCTTGGCACTTGGGGGCTAATGCACCTTGCTCTTTTTCAAGACAAGTTTATGATGACCTAGTTGCTATATGATGATTATAGCCGGTTCATGGGGGCTATATGCTTTAAATTTCTGGACACATGTGGTAATGAGACCCGGCTTATCTTGACAGATTAAGCCGACCCTTGAGGGCTACAGATGTGAAATTAAATCATTACTATTTAAAAGTCCCGGCTCATCTTGACAGATTAAGCCAACCCTTGGGGGCTACACATGCAAAGTTGAAGTACTACTATTGGAAGTCCTGATTTATCTTGAAAGCATAAACCGACCCTTGGGGACTACTGGAATTGATTTATAAAGCTATTGAAGTTTACAACACATTCTATTCTATCGTGTCCAATAAACTTGGCGGCTAATGGAAGTATCTTTATATGAACAGTGTTGTAGTATTTACCTCAAAATGCTCCTTCATCAAGTTTACTAAGCCGGCTTCATAGTCACGACTTGTGTAAAGGCGGTTCAGGTACCCAGAGTGAATCTCTTGGGCGCTGAAGTGGATATAGCTTTCAAGATTATTTGACCACTTGCCCTTGTCAGCAATGGAAATTTCCTCCTTAGCGTTGTGCTTTGATAGGATAGTGGGGTTGCCTGGCTCTGCATAGCCATGCCCAGTGATGGTAACATCATCATCATTGTCTTCAGCCGGCTTGATAGGGCTTGTCGGCTTGATGGGGCTTGGCGGATTGGTGATGGTTGCATCAACTTCCACCTCGTCCATGTCAGTGTTGTGGTCGACCAGCGGCGGTTCATCGATGGTGATTTCAGGGGCTTGGTGGGAGGTCTCTGCTGACAGTTGCTCCGGTTAGAAGGGTTCTCAGGAGTTTTTGTCACCTTCATCTTTTTTGCTGGGCTTTGCCATAGCCTTGTAAATGAAACACAAGATAAGGTCAGTACAACAATTGAGTATGTAATTGAAAGCAAAGATTTGATAGTCTTACCCAGGCACCGGTTTAAAGGCCGGGACATGAGTCCCCGTTGAGTCGCGAGATGAAGAATGAGACATTCCCTGATAATTTGAATCGGAAGGATTAAGAGGTTGTCAAAAAAGACCAGCCCTGGGATAATTTAAGTCAGAGTTTGTTGAGACCTCTGGACAATGTTTGTGAGGGGCTGGGGTGTTCGGTAAGCCGGAGGAAAGGATCCCGCTCTCGCTATTCCGGGTTGTGCAGCGAGCTTCATGTTGCTCCTTCTTCAAAATAAAGTTGGGATCCAAATAAGCCAATGGATTAGAAAACCTTTCTTTCCGGCTTGCTTGGCGAGTTTTCTGTTTTGGCACAAATTCTGAGCTGGAGGAAAGAACAATTACCTCTTCATCACCCGCACGGCTGGCTTCGCCTTCCTCCTAATAACAATCATTGTCAATGAGATGTACAAAAAATGAGCCAAGAGAGTCAAATTCTACCTGCGACTCATCATCATCACCATCGTCGTCCAAGTTTAACTCGGCGGGCTCGGTGTTCTTCTTCTTGGCAGGCCTTTTGGTGGCCTTGGTCTTGGTACGAGCCGGTTTGGGCGGCTTATCTTGCGGATTCTGTTTCCAAAAGGGAGACTCGGCCTGTTGAGGTCAAAAGATCATAAGTAGGCTGTATTAATGCAAATATGATTGAATGGAGGGTGTGCAACACTTACAGCTGGTGGCTTGTTGAAAGTGCAGAAAGGACTAAGTCCTGTGTTACTGTATTCTGCCCAAGATTCATTCAGCAATGCCTTGGTGGCTTCAGTGATTTCTATGTTAGACAGTTGAATGTCACAGTGGCGCTGGGGATCTTTCAAATCGCCAGGGTGACGACTTAATGGCAAGATCCTCCAGGAGACCCACCACCGAACAAGGTCGATGTCGGTTAAGCCATTAGCCATGAAGGCTCCGAGCTTAGAAAATGCGGGTGCATACTTGGGCCGCTCCTTGGTGTTGATCTGTGGTGGAAGTGGATGTGTGTTGCTAAGACGGTGGTCACGGTAACCCGGTAGAGGGTGCTCGTCTGCTGGGGATGTGTTCTGGCAATAGAACCAAGTTTGGTTCCAATCCTTGGGATGGCTGGGCGGCTTGGCACAAGGAAAACTAGCCTCCTTTCTCTTCTGAATTGAAACTCCGCCGAGTTCCAAACTGGGCCCGTCAATAAACTCTGTCTGACGGTTTAAGTAGTAGAATTCTCTAAGCAATTCAATTGTTGGGCTCCTCTTGAAGATAAAACTTCACATAATACTTGGAAATTGCAAATATTGGACACAGAGTTGGGCCCAATGTCTTGAGGATGAAGTTGGAAAAAGTGAAGTACGTCTCAGAAGAACTTTGAGTTGGGTGGGCTAAACCCCTGAATCATGTGGCTAGTGAAAACAATCACTTCGCTGTCCTTGGGCTCAGGAGGATTTTCAAGGTCTAGGACACTCCAGCGGATGTCCTCTTTCTTGCCTAAGGTGCCAATCGCAGCCAAGTTGTTCAGATCTTCCTTAGTGACCCGGGATGAGACCCAGTTGCAACCAGTGAATGTCTTAGTCATTTTTGATCTGGAAAGAAGAGTATGTCGGTTTAAGATTATATGGTTAAGCCGGCGGTTGGTTCAAGAGTAAACAATGATGAAACATGCATACAAATGTGTTAAGCCAGAGGATAGCATTGGAGTTATAAAGGTAAACTATTGACGGCTTAAGAGGGGACTAATGGTACCTGGCAGGTTACAATTTATGAGTTAAGCCGCCCGCACAATTATTGATATGCAGATCCGTGAAGTGGAAAAATTGCTAAGTGTTGGACAAACAACCTTCACAGATTGATGCTATGATTTTGGATCTACGACAGTTTGAATAATGAAGAAAATTTCTAAACCTAAGTTGCAGTGGCAGAGCAGTTCATGTGTCTAGATTGGATCTTTCACGCATAGGAGGAGTTTAAATATCAAAAATGAGTACTACAACTAATGCTGCATAGGAGGAGTACTAAGTTTGGATCAAAACCACAAGAAACAGTGAAGAATGAAGAAGGGCGAAGATGAACTCCAACAAACTCATAGAAACCCTAATGGGATCTCCGGTGAAAGAGAGGGAAAAAACTTACTGGAGTTGTTGAATAGCGGAGGCGTGCGGACAGACTCTAGTTGGTTCAGGTTGATGCCGCGGCCGTCGTCGAGGCAGTGGCGAAGGTCGATGGCGGCGGCGGAGCTCGGGTGCTGAGGCGTCGTGAGGAAGAAGATGGAAACGAGAAGGCAAGGGGGGAAAGTGAAAGGGACCCCTGGCCCTATTTATAAGGCAGAAATGATAAGTGGCATGCACGGGAATCGAGGAGGCTAAAAAAATGAATATGTGACAGCACAGACGCCCCAATTAAAGGTGAATGCATATTAAGATTTGGGCCTCGTGTGATATTAACGTCAAATGACGTCACAGCGGGTTACCACAATTCTAGGAGATGACATCATGGCGGGTTACAAGATCCCGCAAGGACAGATGAGGAAGGATTTTTCTAAGTGTTGAAGATTGATATGAACAAGTTCACATCAACCTGGGGCCTAATGTTGGGGATATAACTATTGGGTATGACCCGCCCAGGAGGGGCCGGGTCATACCACTAGCGGTTCATAACAAGAAGGCTCATGAAGATGTTGAAGATGGCGGTTCATGAAGCAAGCTTACTGAAGGCCCAAGACCCAAAGGCGACTTGAGGCCCACAGGCGTAAACCGCCATATGTTTGACTTGTATGTTAAGGAAAGAGTAGATTCTATCACAGAGCCGGACACGTTGTGTATGAGCCGGCCGGGACTCTGTACGCCACCGAGCATCAACCTATGTATATAAAGGGGTGACCCGAGCAATACAACCCTAAACTGGTAATCGAAGCCCAAGCAATACAACCCTAAACTGGGGTAGGCCTTTACCTCCACCACAAGGGGCTGAACTAGTATAAACTCTATGTGTCCCTTGTCTCGTTTAATCCCTTCAAGCTAACTATGTTGCGATGGCTCCACACCTAAGTCCTCATGCTAGGGCATCTGACGTGACAATTCCACGACAGGTTCAAACCAACTTCATTTAAATTGTTGCTAGTTGCATTATCCCAAATCACAGCATGTTTCCATGTCATGATCATGCATCATATTTATGCATTGCATTGATTGCGTTCCTTCTTTGTTGCAGCTGTTTGTCCCCTGTCGGTAGCAGACGATTCCGACGTTGCGATTGACGCCGATGAATAATTATACTATCTTCAGAAGTGCCAGGCAAGCAAACCCCCTTTGAGCATTCCGATACAAACCCACCCTCTCGTTCTTGCTCTCTTTTACTGCATTAGGACAACAATGTTACATGTTGCGATAGCTGAAATCATTACTCTGCATGACCTGTCTTTGCCATAGTAAATAGTTGAAACCCACTAGCATGAGTAGGAGTTGTTTGAGCCATGATTTGCCTACTCATTCATGCTTGCTTTTAATGCCTTCTATGCTTAGAGTTGTGTCGAGTCTGATTCATTTGGGATGGATTGGAATGGTAGTGAACATGTCCTACTTTTGGTAGCTAAGTGTGTGAACACGATTTGGTAAAGGTAGCAATGAGAGGACATGTAGGAGTACATGGTGGGTTGTCTCATTGGGACCATCCTCAGGAACCGAGTTCCATGTTTGTGATCCAAGATAGCTACTGCCATGCATTGCGATACTTAATTGACACTCTCGACTTATTAATCACCTTGATCTCCGTCCAGGAGTTGCATCTAGTTTTTGGTGTTTGTAGGATATGTGTTAGAGGACGTGCGTAGCACTGACCCTAGGGGTGGGCTATGATGTGGTAGAGACACAGAGGCACGGTGTACCAGGATGACACCCGAACAATGCTCTTGGGAACCCTACTCTCACTGTTTGGGGCCATGATAGAACCTCGGCCAAACTTCTGTTGTGGATAAAACCTCAAATAGGTGATAAACCTAGACTAGAGACTTGTGTGGTTAGTCAGGTCATGGCCGACACCCTCGCTGGGGTTCCCCTGGAAGGTTGCCGAGTACATGTCATGTAAACGACGATAAGTAGTGAGAGCGTGTGCGAAGAAGTACACCCCTGGAGGGTTAAATATCCATCCGAATAGCCGCGTCCACGGATATGGACTACTTGGAAAGCTTACATTGTTCATAGATAAGTGGAAGTGGATACTTTAAAATGCGCAAGATAAGCGTGAGTGCTATGGATGGCCTTCTCGTAGGGAGACGGGAGCGGATCCATAGTGGTGTATTAATATGGTGAATATGTGGACTTGTGTGCTCTTTCTCACCCCAAAGAAAATATTGGTAGATGTAGTACATGATAGCCACTGAGTCAAAGCTGGCTTGCTGCAGTTAAACTCCACCACCCCTTGTTGATACTGATGCATATGTAGATAGTTCTGATGTAAGTCTTGCTGGGTACATTTGTACTCACTTTTGCTTAATTTATGTTTTGTAGAGGAGACTTCGATCTCACTAGTAGTTTCACGTGGGCTTCAACAATTAGAATCCGCCTATGCTTGTTGTTTGTATGATAGAGGTCTGGCCCCTTTGGAGGGTCTTGTAGATAGATAGGCTTTCTAGCCTTCTTTCTTTTTAGATGTTTGTACTTAGACATGTTTATGCTTCCGCCTGTGCTTGTTGCTTGTATGACTTGAATGCTGGGTCATGAGACCCATGTTTGTAATAACTGGCTCCTCAGAGCCTTTCAATTAATACTTTGAGTCGTAGAGTTGTGTCATGTCATGTTGTATCTACCCATATCGAGCATATTGTGTGTATGTTATTGAAATGCTTTGGTACATGTGGGATCCGACACCTAGTTTTTTATTCTTGGTAGCCTTCCTTATGGAGAAATGCCTCCTAGTGCTTCTGATAGAGGCGAGGGTGTCCCGATCTTTCGATGAGATGATAACTATCGATTTGGTGGAGACGACTTTGACGATCCGACTACAAACGTGCACGACGTTGCGCCTTAGCAATCGCTAAACCAATCTCCTGAGGTTACTGACGATGCCGGAAGCACGGTCAGCCTGACCATGAAGGTCTATTCCTGCAAGCAATCGAAGAACGAGCAAGAATATGATAAAGCAATCTGAATATTGCAAATATATATGAGGTATTGATAATGGTGGGGATCCGGAAGCGGTCTTGGTCTGGTCGTTGGACACAAACGAAGTACACGAAGTTGCAATGGCTAACTTTTAACTAAACAAATCCCAAGGAAAAGCTACTAGATGGATCTACTTATATAGGAGCAAGGGGTGGCGGCCAAGGAGGTGGGAAGACGTCCCAAGGCAGCCTAAAACTAAATCTAGGTCGTACAAGGCCAATGGGCCCAAGTGGAGGTGATGTAACACCTTTGGACTTGTAGTTTGACTCGGATTCTGCTGCGGCATCAGATTGTTTCGTCCACAACTCAACGCTCCGGACGAATTTGAAGGTGATTCCAATTGGGTTGGAAAGTGCACGAAATCTAGTTTCCAACAAAAAAAGAATCACCCAATTTGGAGTCCGTATGAAAAACTTGTGTGCGTTTTGAGTCAGGTATGTCTGTGCAGTCCGAATCTGAATCCAGAACGTGAGAGACTTGGACTCTATCTTCTCTTGGGTCAAAAGTGACGTGAGAGAACTTTTTGGACAGCAAATAAACATCTCTTTCTTCCTTATCTTCATATGTGGATTGTACAAATGTCCCATACATCTGCAATTAGACAAAACACAAAAGTGTGTGAAGTATTTTTGTTCTCGATAACATAAATAGATTATTGAATAGTTTGCACTAGAAATCACCTGACAAATATGCATATATGCAATATTTTTGGTCATATCCAAGGTAGTCATGTCCTCATCATCCTCCCCTTCTTGAAAATAAAGCCGTCCTCGGCGTTGCTTAATCTGAAATGTGGCTAACAAAAGAGACAAGGTGTACATGTTGTATATGTATATGTCATCCATTTTTACTTCCCTTGATTTTTGCATATATGACACATGAATAGAGGAGTAACTTGCATAGTTCATAAAATCTAAAGCCAAAAAATTAGCACAAGAAGTAGAAGGCATGAAAATATTGCAACTCAGTTTGCACATATAAGTGAAGCTCTTATTCATTTCAAAAGATTGACAATGTTCATCATTAAACCATCCCAACATTGGTGAATAAACCTTACTTGCATCAAATTTACATGCTACAACATGCTTAAATAAGCAAACATGCAATAAGTCATTCAACACAGAATCATCACCAAGATTGGAGGTCATATCAAAATGATTAAACATTGGTTCTTTTGCATCAATAGTTAATTCAATGGGTGCACTCAAAATTGTTGGTATTTCAGTTGTTTGATCACATGGCAAAGTCAAATTATCAATGTAGTCCTCTAAAATAGGTGGTGTGATCAAAGTAGTGGGTAGCTCATCAGATGGTGCATTCAAATTGACAAGGCATTCATCATTCTCATGTAGAGATGGAAGATCAGTACCTTTGTCATTACCTCTTATGATCAACTCAGATGATGTAGCCACTCTCGGGGGCGATGTGTCACATGGTGGAGGTGATGTAGTCCTGACAACAACGGATGTGGTTGTCATAGTATGCCTAGTAGTTGAAGGAACAATCATATCAACTCTTGGAATGTGCACCATGCACTTGTTCTCCTCGTGGCCAACACGTCGTTTTATTTCCTGTTCAGCTTTGCAAGCAAGATGAAACAAATGGTCCATGGGATAACACTCTTCATGAATTAGTATCTCTTGAATATCACGGTTTAATCCTGCCCAAAATCTATCCATAAAATCATCTTCACTTTCTTCTAAAGAGGAATGCAACAAGGTAGTTTGTAAATCATCATAATATTTTGTTACAGTTTCACTACCTTGTTTTAAGTGTTGCAACTTCTTAATCATGTCACGAGTATAATAAGCAGGGACGAAAGTATGTCGCATGGCAAGTTTCAAATCATCCCAAGTAGTAGGTATATAATCAGGGTGTAACCGACAATATTCACTCCACCAAACCAAAGCATAACCAGTGAAAGAACCAACCGCAACCTTAACCTTTTTATGTTCATTGAAATTATGGGAAGCAAATATATTTTTTATGTCGAACTCCCATTCAATATATAAAGCAGGTTTAAAACGGCCATTAAATGGTGGTATAGATACATTAACCTGATCATGTGCATTTGGATGTTTGTGCACCTCTCGTGACGGTTGTGGTATTTGCAAAGGTGGTGGCACGTCTCCCGCGATCGACAAAGCCCATAATTGACTCTGGATCCTGTCATGATTAGTAGAACAAGAAACAAAACCCAAAAATAATGTTCCTATAACTACTAGGATGTGGTGGTAAAACGCTCACAGTAAAGCAAATATCAATGTCTTACAAGTTCTTACCATGCAGCAGGCGGTGATCGGCAACCGGCGGTGTCAAGTAACTCCGAATATTGAGTAAAGCGATTGCCAGGGGAGCGTACGTATACACGGTGTAGAAATATGTGGAGCTGGGTTGGCTATATATGGTAGCAAAAGATTAGCAATAATCAATTCAAAGATGCAATGTTGAATAAACGCTCAACGACGGTACTGTGCTGGTCCTAGGCTAGACCGGACTAGAGACGCGAGCCTAGAACACTAATGAGGTCACGGCGTAGCACAACTAGCATCAATGAAGGATACTAAGTAGCTCTTGACAGCAAGATATAAGTGAAGATCACAACGGCAGCGAAAATAATGATGAAAAACAACTGCCAAGCAGGATATACAACAACTCTCTCTCCAAATTTCCTCTTGAAAAGTTTGAGACAATTTTCTGATAAATTCTTTCAAAGAATGCTACTAACTCAAACTTTCCAATGCAAAAAGAATCACTCAATTCCGAGTTGATATGAGGATTCAAAGAATTCTAAAACTGGCCTGAAAAATTGGAACAAGCTGTGTTCACGAACTTCAGAGGGCAAAAAGATCTATTTAGGAGCCGATTTTGAGGTGTCAAATATTGAAC